>NC_088217.1:31289814-31589814 GCF_036934945.1 Oncorhynchus masou masou
TCAATGTCTTGTGTTTACCTGAGATTAGAAAATGTTTGTTTATTGTGTTGTTTATGTTGTTTATTGTGTGTGTGTGTGTGTGTCACGATTGTTGGTTGAATTAATGGACCAAGGCACAGCATGCATAGAGTTCCACATGCTTATTGGATGAAACTCACAGAAAACAATAAAGCACAAAACAAACCGTGAAACTAATGTTTTGCTCGCAGACAACTAGACATAGACAAGACCTGAGTCCTGTGTGGCCAGTGGGAAAAGCATGCGCTTGCAAATATGATCCCCAATCGATTCCCACTGGGGCCACCCATATGCAAAAGTAGTGGCCCCAGTGTGTGTGTGTGTCGTTTGGACAAAAGTGTGTGCTGTGTGGGATATATTAAGATCCCACAAAAACCCAGTGGGAAAAGGCTGCCTAAATATGATCCCCAATCAGAGACAACGTGTGTGTGTGAGAGGTGCTGTCTGTGTGTATGTTTTTTGAAAGTTTGAAAGAAAGTGAAACTATTTGAATATTTGGGTTTGGTGCTTGTGCGTGCGTGCACATGTGTCTCTTTGTGTGCTGAGACATGCACAGGGCTTTGGGACAAAGGGCTCAGTGAGCTGGCACTGACATTAAACAGTGTCACCAGTGTGAGATGACCCCCCCTGTACCCCCAGTCTTCCACCTCCCACCCAGAGCCCCTTTCTTCCCTCGGACAGTGGGCCTGCACCCCACAGGGTCCTCTCTGAGGTTTCTACGGCGACAGCTCAATGCCTTTGTCTCAGGGATGCTGTTGTTGCTAGACCATTCAGTTCTCCCTCAATAGCTTTGACTATTCCCATGAAATCCTTCACTGAGCCCTGGGAGAGGGGCAGGAGTTAGCCTGCGCACTGTGCATACCATGCCCTCATATTCTTAATGACATTTCTCTCTTCTGTGTTTGCAGGAGAAAGGGCTGAATGTGGGACTACGAGGTAAGATGTCTTAAGATAACTAAACCATTTCAAATCCCCTGCCTTTGTTCCAAAATGCCTTTTCAACTGAACTTATATAAATTGGATTTAACATGCACAGTCATTGGGTAGAGTAATAATGATTATTGTATGATGATTATAAACATTTTACTGTAAAATATGCACAGTCCTACACTATCAAGTCTTCAGCCAAATAAACAAAGTCCCTAATGAATGATAACCTACATCTATGTATGTTTCCAAAGATCGTGGTGCATATTTAAGGTTATTTGATGTCTGTGGGTGTCTGATACTTCTCAGATAGAGTTCAGTGTGTCAAATTGGAGGGCCTGTTGTCCGGACCTCTCGCAGTCTCTATGGGGGTGCCACAGGGTTCAATTCTCGGGAAGACTCTTTTCTCTGTATACATCAATGATGTTGCTCTTGCTGCTGGTTATTCTCTGATCCACCTCTACGACACCATTCTGTATACTTCTGGCCCTTCTTTGGACACTGTGTTAACAAACCTCCAGACAAGCTTCAATGCCATACAACACTCATTCCGTGGACCCCAAATGATCTTACATGCAAGTAAAACTATATGCATGCTCATCAACCGATTGCTGCTCGCATGCGCCAGCCCGTCTAGCATCACTACTCTGGACGGTTCTGGCTTAGAATATGTGGACATCTATAAAAACATAGGTGTCTGGCTAGACTGTAAACTCTCCTTCCAGACTCACATTAAACATCTCCAATCCAGAATTAAATCTAGAATCGGCTTCCTATTTCACAACAAAGCATCCTTCACTCATGCTGCCAAACATACCCTCATAAAACTGACCATCCTACCGATCCTCCACTTCGGCGATGTCATTTACAAAATAGCCTCCAACACTCTACTCAGAAAATTGTATGTAGTCTATCACAGTGCCATCCGTTTTGTCACCAAAGCCCAATATACCACCCACCACTGCGACCTATATGCTCTCGTTGGCTGACCTTCACTTTATATTTGTCGCCAAGCCAACTGACTCCAGGTCATCTATAAGTCTTCGCTAGGTAAAGCCCCGCCTTATCTCAGCTCACTGGTCACCATAGCAGCACCCACCCACAGCACAAAGCTAACTCCTCCTTTGGTTGCCTTTCCTTCCAGTTCTCTGCTGCAAATGACTGGAACGGAAATCACTAAAGCTGGAGTCTTACATCTCCCTCACTAACTTTAAGCATCAGCTGTCAGAGCAGCTTACCGATCATTGCACCTGTACATAACCCATCTGTAAATAGCCCACCCACCTCATCCCCATATTGTTATTTATTTACTTTGCTCCTTTGCACCCCAGTATCTCTACTTGCACATTCATCTTCTGCACATCTATCACTCCAGTGTTAATGCAAAATTGTAATTATTTCGCCACAATGGCCTATTTATTGCCTTACCTCCCTAATCTTACTACATTTGCACACCCTGTATATAGATTTTTCTGTTGTGTTATTGACTGTACTTTTGTTTATCCCATGTGTAACTGTGTTGTTGTTTGTGTAGCACTGCTTTGCTTTATCTTGGCCAGGTCGCAGTTGTAAAGGAGAACTTGTTCTCAACTGTCCTCCCTGGTTAAATAAAGGTGAACTTAATCAAAACAAAGGAACAAGCTACTGCAGGACATACAGGATGGAGTTCTCAGAGCATCTTGTTAACATACAACCATTATTTTCGGCTCCATTTACCTTATTGCCAGGAGTTAATACAAACCTAAGCATCATGTGATGCAAAGCCACAATGAGCAGAATGGTTGAGGCTGTGTTTAGAGTTCCGGCTGGATGGCAGAGCGGACAGGGCTGTGTGTCACTACTCTCTGTCTCTGGGAAGGGCTCCAGGACCGCAGTGCAGTTGGAGCAGGCATGCTCTTAGTGTGTGTGCTGTTAGTGTGTATGTGTGTGTGTGTGATATTATTGAAGTAAATTCGTAGGTGTATTTTAATATGTTTTGTCATATTATTAAGTTTGGATAAGACTAAAATATCTTAGGAATGCTACTTTGGTTGAGCCTGACGACTCCTCCACTGCTCTGTCGTTTGCTACAATCTTTAGTCTGAGATCGTACAAAACAAATTAATCAGCGATTGGATCGTCTCTAGCCAATCAGAGCATCAATGCCAGTCACCTCCGCTTGACCCACGTGTTTTCTGGCCTTGACCCAACCCATCGGTTCTGGACCAATCAGACGGTCCCAAATGTGTTCGCATTCGGTGAAGGGTCAGTGAGGTACTCAGATCCAGACTCATTGTGGAGAATAAACTAACGCCGTGGGCGTAGCGTAGCGTTTGGCCAGAGCAAGGAGTCTGGATAGCCAGGCAAACTTTAGTTTGCCCTGTCCATGACCGGCCTTGCCGAAGTACCACCGGTCTGCTAACCACACTGTACTGAGTGTACAAACCATTTGGAACACCTGCTCTTTCCATGACATAGACTGACCTGGTTAATCCAGGTGAAAGCTATGATCCCTTATTGATATGACCTGATAAATTCACTTCAATCAGTGTAGATGAGGAGAGAGAGGGGAGGAGACAGGTTAAAGTGTCACGCCCTGACCTTAGTTATCTTTGTTTTCTTTATTATTATTATTATTTTTTCTTTATTATTTTGGTTAGGTCAGGGTGTGACAAGGGTGGTTGGTCTAGTTTTTGTATTGTCTAGGTGTTTTCGTCCTGTCTCTGTGTTTTTGACCTGTCTAGGGTTTCTGTATATCTATGGGGTTTTAGTATATGGGGTTTTAGTATATGTAGGTCTATGGTGGCCTGAATTGGTTCCCAATCAGAGACAGCTGTTTATCGTTGTCTCCAATTGGGGATCCTATTTAGGTTGCCATTTTCCATTTTGGTTTTGTGGGTTATTGTCTATGTGTAGTTGCATGTCAGCACTTGTGTTTATAGCGTCACGGTAGTTTTGTATAGTTTGTTCTGTGTTCTTTTTTCGTTAAGAATAATGTATTCATCTCACGCTGCGCCTTGGTCTCCTCGTTATGACGAACGTGAGCCTTGAGACATGGATTGTGTATGTGTGCCATTCAGAGGGTGAATGGGCAAGACAAAGTATTTAAGTGCTTTTGAACAGGGTATGGTAGTAGGTGCCAGGCCCACCGGTTTGTGTCAAGAACTGCAACGCTGCAGGGTTTCTCACGCTTCAGTTTCCTGTGTGTATCAAGAATGGTCCACCACCCAAAGGACATCCATTAAACTTTGCACAACTGTGGGAAACATTGTAGTCAATATAGACCAGCATCCCTGTGGAACGCTTTTGACACCTTGTGGATCCATTCCCCAATGAATTGAGGCTGTTCTGAGGGCAAAAGATGGGGTGCAATAAATATTAGGAAAGTGTTCCTAATGTTTTGTACACTCAGTGTATATGTCAGGGATAACCTGAACTATCAGCAGGTGTGCTTGATTTTATAAGCTCTGATTAATATTTTTTTACATTCAGCTATATATTAGGAATCATTAACCTCTCTTGTTTTCAATAAGTCAGTCAGAGACACTCAGGGACCCAACACTCCCAGCAGCCCAGCCTAGTGCTGCCTAAGGGTTAATTACAGGGCAGAGCCATCAGGTTTAAATAACACACACCAGTAAGTGAAAAATGTCTAATTTTGGTAGACTTTTCAACATCTGGATATGGATCACTTCTTCCTGCTTACACACATAAAATAAAATAGAGCAGATGAGGATATTTGGGAAGGTGGAAGTCAGGACTATTGAGAGATGTTTGTATATCTGCATTTTAGCCTTGCGTGTTCGTTCAACTGTTTCACAGCATATGGTGTTTTTGTTCCTTTCCTCACCCGTCATCTCCCCAGGCCCCCCACTCTACCCCCTAAACCACAGAAAATGCGGAAGCCTAGGCCGCGCTCCATCTATAACCATAAACTGTTTAACGGCAATATGGAGACCTTCATCAAGGTACCCGCCCATGGCTAGGGTGTGTGAATTAGTGCCCTCTGTGGGGCTGGAAAGAGAGGGCAGCTAGGGTCCTCCTCTCTCCCTTGCTCTCTCTTCCTGCTCACTGCTCAACCTCATCCCGTAACCTCTGTCTTTAACCCCACCTCCTCTTCCTCTCTTCCATGGCTCTGACGATGCACACAGACAGGGTGAAAGAGGATTAGTGTCTCCCTATCCTTTTAGATGTAATAGTAGCACAGGCCTCTAACCTCGGCTAATCCCCAGACGTGAGGATACCGTGTCTCATAGTCCCCATAGTGGCTCTGTAGAGAGCCCTGTGCTAGTTGGTTCTGTCCCTCACTGCACCCCGTCTCACTGCATCTCAAGCCATCCCAGCGGCCTTTGACCTGTGCTTATCCTCCAGGCCTCCAGGGGGGGCTCTGTCTGTCATCTGTGCTTCTCTAACTGTGTTGCCTCTCTGCCTCCTTCCCTCTGCACCTCCTTGCTGCGCTACTTTCTGCCCCAGGGGAAGACGGAATGCCCGTACCCGCAACCAGGTACTATCAGTGGGAGGTGGTAGGATGGGAGGTAGGGCGCGTGGCACGGTGCTGTAGAGTGGGTCCATCTGAAAACTATTACACTAATAGTTCTACATGCTGATTTCTGCCTTCTCCTCCACACGCAGTCATACTAATGAGCTCCAATAGCATGTCACTGCTACTCCAATTGTTTCATGACTGTTTGCTTGCTATAATGAGGGGCTGTGAATAGCAATGGTTTATATCTGTCACTTTAATTGTGCTCATATGAATGTTGGTGGACACTGCTGTTTATGAAGCCATCAAGAAGAGGCATTTA
This sequence comes from Oncorhynchus masou masou, assembly GCF_036934945.1. Classification (NCBI taxonomy): domain Eukaryota; kingdom Metazoa; phylum Chordata; class Actinopteri; order Salmoniformes; family Salmonidae; genus Oncorhynchus; species Oncorhynchus masou. The sequence goes on from NC_088217.1 coordinate 31,295,544, forward strand.
TTTCCTTATGCCAGGGTGCAGGGCCGGCCTAGAATACCCTGTGCTCTGATTAATAGAATACACAGTATGCTGAAATCTATGTTGTTTTACATAAACAATAGAATCTATCAATATGGACAGTCTAGTATTTGTGGTTAATAATTTTCTTGTCACTATTAGTGTCAGTCATCCATGCTTTGCTCTCACTATTGCCATGATTTGCTCTCAGGATTCAGGTCAACCTATTCCTCTTGTGGTTGAGAGCTGTATTCGACACATCAATTTGTATGGTAAGTCTACTAAAATGACACCTTTACTGTATTGACTGTATAGAAGGGTATTCAGAAAGCTATGAACTCCACTGTGAACATAACAGATGATATATCCTCTGAGTAGAGGTAATACAGTCACTGAAACATCTCCAGGTCTTGAGACAGTCAGTGCCAGTCAAAAGTTTGGACACTCCTACTCATTCCAGAGTTGTTCTGTATTTTTACTACTTTCTACATTGTATACTAATAGTGAAGACATCACAACTAGGAAATAGCACATATGGAATCATGTAGTAACCAAAAAAGTGTTAAACAAATCAAAATATTTTTTGAGATTTTCCAAGTAGCCACCTTTTGCCTTGATGACAGCTTTGCACACTTTTGGCATTCTCTCAACCAGCTTCATGAAGTAGCCACCTGGAATGCATTTCAATGAACAAGTGTGCCTTGTTAAAAGTAAATTTGTGGAATTTTTTCCTCCCCTTAATACGTTTGAGACAATCAGTTGTGTTGTGACACAGGTAAGGGTGGTATACACAAGATAGCCCTTTTTGGTAAAAGACCATATTATGTCAAGAACCGCTCAAGTAAGCAAAGCAAAATGACAGTCTATAATTACTTCAAGACATGAAAGTCAGTCAATCTGGAAAATTTCAAGAACTTTGAAAGTTTCTTCAAGTGCAGTTGAAAAACCATCAAGCGCTATGATGAAACAGGCTCTCATGAGGACTGCCACCGGAAAGGAAGACCCAGAGTAACCTCTACTGCAGAGGATAAGTTCATTAGAGTTACCAGCCTCAGATGGCAGCCCAAATAAATGCTTCACGGAGTTCAAGTAACAAACACCTCTCAACATCAGCTGTTCAGAGGAGACAGCATGAATCAGGCCTTCATGGTCGAATTGCTGCAAAGAAACCACTACTAAAGGACACCAATAAGAAGAAGAGACTTGCGTGGGCCAAGAAACACGAGCAATGGACATTAGACAGGTGTAAATCTGTCCTTTGGTCTGATGAGTCCAAATTTGAGATGTTTGATTCCAACCTTGTCTTTGTGAGCCGCAAAGTAGGTGAACGGATGATCTCCATATGTGTGGTTCCCACCATGGAGCATGGGGGAGCAGGTGGGATGGTGTGGGGGTGCTTTGCTAGTGACACTGTGATTTATTTAGAATGCAAAGCACACTTAACCAGCATGGCTACCACAGTATTCTGCAGCGATACGCCATCCCAGGTGGTTTGCAATGACCCAAAACACACCTCCAGGCTGTGTAAGGCTATTTGGTGATGGAGTGTTGCATCAGATGACCTGGCCTCCACAATCACCCGACCTCGACCCAAAAAATATGGTTTGGGATGAGTTGGACCGCAGAGTGAAGGAAAAGCAGCCAACAAGTGCTCAGCATATATGGGAACTTCTTCAAGACTGTTGGAAAAGCATTCCAGGTGAAGCTGGTTGAGAGAATACCAAGAGTGGCAAAGCTGTCATCAAGGCAAAGGGTGCCTACTTTGAAGAATCTAAAATATATTTTGATTTCTTTAACATGATTCCATATGTGTTATTTCATAGTTTTGATATCTTCACTATGATTTTTACAATGTAGAAAATAGTAAAAATAAAGAAAAGCCCTTAAATGAGTACTGTAGATCTATCCAAACTCTTGACTGGTACTGTACATGCTTTGATTTAACACCTCAGCCCCCAGTGAATAACGTGACAGGAGCGTGGTAACACATCACGTGGCAGCACATCACGCATAGGGACTGACAGGTCCCTTGGTCTTTGTTTACTAATCACTTCAACCTTCCCTCCTCATATCTTCATCCTTCTGTCCGCCTCCACATCTGACTCCAGCCATAGTGGTGTAGCCCCAAGGCCTGTACCCCCCTCCTTCCCCTCCCCCTAGACCTAATCAAACCCCCACAAACTGATTAGGGGTTTTCTAACTGAAACCATATGCAGCAGACCATCTGAGAGGCCCTCACCTGGAAGAAGAAAAAAACATGTCCCTTTGACTAGATTACATTTCCTGCTCTCTGTTGTGTGTTTGCCGTTGGTCTTTCATGTCGTCGGCCGTCTGGGTGTGGGGATAATGGTGGGCTCAGGCTCTGCCTTGGACTCAGTATGATGTTTCTACGTGTTGTTGCAGGGCTCCAGCAGCAGGGCATATTCCGTGTGCCTGGATCCCAGGTGGAGGTTAATGATATTAAAAACTCATTTGAGAGAGGTAGGTCCCTGGTGAGACTTGGGGTAATTGGTGATAAATTAGCTTTTAGTTTTTCCTCTACAGCTAAGGATCAATAACACTAAAAACCCATTGAACTTCAGACATACAGTAGATATCTTCATAATATTTTCTATGTGTAACAAGTAAGAATTTGTAAGCCCACTTAAATATATATATGTACAGTAATGAATTATTTATTGGCTAATCTTTTCAGTGATTCAGTACTGTTGCAGTGGTCAGATACTCCAAAATAATAACTCTACTCTATTGTTTTACTAGGCGAAGACCCATTGATTGAAGACCAGAATGAACATGACATCAACTCAGTGGCAGGGGTCCTCAAGCTGTACTTCAGGGGCCTGGAGAACCCTCTGTTCCCCAAGGAACGCTTCCTGGATCTCATGTCTACTATAAGTGAGTAGACTCTACACTGTTGGTCAATGTAGTAAATGTGTTCAGGGTAACTGAAATGATACCATATTCCTATCCATCTGGGTGGTGAAATAACACAGCTGGGGCTGCAGTACAGTACAGTACATGCCTTTAGATTATTCACACTATCTAGGTGGGTACCTCACTAGTAGAGATAGAATCAAAATAGAAGAGAGAGAAGCCAACCTCCAGGTCCACAGATACATCATCACGCCCCAACCTCTACACCCCTACACACACTGCTTTATGGTATAGCAGGGTAGGGTCTAGAGGCACGCAGTGGAACACATGGAAACAATCTCAACACCATGGCTGTCTGCCTGCCTGTGATTCAGTAGAAACCCAATAGGAAGGGAGGAGAGAGGGGACCACATCAGTCTACTAACTCAGCACAGCTTTGCGGTGTTTCACCCTGCTCCAGATAGCCCAGTCACTCAAATCACCATATCCTCTGATTTTAAATGAGGAGGGGTTATCTATTAATAATAGGAGTGTTTGTGTTGTCATTACACACCCTTAGTATGACTGCCAGCCCCCTGCTAAAGTCTGATCATTCTGTATAGTCAATAGATCATGGTGTTGTTATGGAGCATCATGTCTTTATTTTCCTCCCATTAATCTCAGTGCCAGGTGGTGTTATGACTCTCTGGCCTTCTTCTGTTTCAGAGCTGGAGTCTGGAGCTGAGAGAGCGCATCACGTCCAGCAGATTGTTGTGACTCTTCCTCGCACCGTCATCATCGTCATGAGATACCTGTTCGCTTTCCTCAATCAGTAAGTTGGCCACATTGACATAACAACTCACATATCACATTCCTCTGTTGTTGAATAGAGTTGTCCCTATACCAGAGAACCTATACACTAAGGGCATACCGTAAAACAGGATGGAGTGAAGGTCTAAAATTATAACTTTTATAAAAACTTTGGAGCCGTGGGGGGAGGGGAGGGGAATCCCTGTACTGCACTAAATCAACAAAACTAGTGAATCTCTGCTGCAGTATTCAGAGAGTTATTGAACAGCCCTACTGTTCACCTCCTATTTATTACCGCGTCTGCCAGCAGCTCTTTAGAACTTATTTACGGGCTCAGAAACAGATCCATCAACCCAGTAATATACCTGTCCTGTTTTATTGGGCTGTTATTGATGCTCCCTTTGCTTGGTTCCACTGCAGAACAAAGCGTTTGATTCCACATTCGGACTTTTACCTCTGTGTTTTATACCCCCCTCAGACAGTTAGGCTCTGGGCCAGCTGTAGTTCTTTACTGCGCCACACCACTCTGTTCTGATTATGAGCCCCTCTTAAAACAGATGAGTGTGAGGATAGGCCGTTTGGGAGGATGGGCTTACTGCCCCCTAAACCAGGAGGGCTTATTAATAGGCCTGTTAAACTGTGAAGTTTTAAGGGTAGGCCTGTTAAGGTTGGAAGGGTGTGGGAATCTAAGCTTAACAGGGAGACTGAGGAATGTGCTAGCGAAGTTGAGATGTTGGGGGTTATTGAAACTAAAGGTAGGGGGTTTAAGGATTTTCTTATACTGAGATGTGGTGGAGGGCCAAAATGGATCTCAACTCATGTAGTAAAGTACATGTAGAACTTCAGTGAAGTTGTAGATCTCAACTCACTGTAGAGTGTAGAGTCTACAGTCACAGCCATACTCAACCCTCTTTATATTACAGTTAATCAAATGGCTACCCGGACTATTTGCATTGTGTGCCCCCTCTCTTTTTACGCTGCTGCTACTCTCTGTTTACTATATATGCATAGTCACTTTAACCATATCTACATGTACACACTACCTCAATTAGCCTGACTAACCGGTGTCTGTATGTAGCCTCGCTACTGTATATAGCCTGTCTTTTTACTGTTGTGTTATTTCTTTACTTACCTATTGTTCACCTAATACCTTTTTTGCACTATTGGTTAGAGCCTGTAAGTAAGCATTTCACTATAAGGTCTACTACACCTGTTGTATTCGGCGCACAGGACAAATAAACTTTGATTTGGGAAACGTAGGTCTTTGAGTATGTTTAATGTATCCACCCATCAATTCACCTCATAATGTAAATATGAAGTTCACTGGTTCATCTCTCTCTCTCTTCCCCTCCAGTCTATCCCAGTACAGTGATGAGAACATGATGGATCCCTATAACCTGGCCATCTGCTTCGGCCCCACCCTGATGCCCATCCCCGACGGACAGGACCCTGTAGCCATCCAGGCGCATGTCAATGAGGTCATCAAGACCATCATCATCCACAACGAGGTCATCTTTCCCAGCCACCGTGAGCTGGACGGGCCAGTCTATGAGAAGTGCATGACTGGAGGAGAGGAGTACTGGTGAGAAGTAGCTAGACCTGGGAGGTCACCATCTTTAAGACAAGCATTGAAGACATACTGTATGGCTAAGGCTAAAGTAGTAATACTGTCACTTGTGTAACCCTGGGTTTAGCTCCAGTACAGTTAGATTGTTCTTCTTCTGGCCGCTCCAGCATATAGCATGGTCACTCACAGACTACATTACCATCCTGCTTGATAATGTGGTGAAAAGAGCGGAATTTGGAGTGTGTAGTAGAGATGAGGATGCTAAGCTCATTTATGTAAAGCTTGAGTGCATTCCTTATGGGGGTGGTATTTTCTTAAGCACATGCTTTTACAGACAGTGCTTGGATATAATACTTAAGATAATTAATTTTATCTAGTGGCTAGAAATGTGGAATGGTATTTAGTTAAAGAGCAGGTCTGCATGGAAGGATACATTATGTAACTGATTAAATGGCCTTTTCTCGTTGTTGCGTTTCATCCCAATATTCATGATACAGATACTCTAAAGTTCATGTAGAACTAATTATTCAAATCAAAATCAAATCAAAGTTTATTTGTCATGTGCACAGGATACAACAGGCTTAAACAGTGCAGTGAAATGCTTACTTGCAGGCTCTTTCTCAATAATGCCATATTCAATATCAAGGTAAATAAATAGAAAAGTGTCAAATCCAGAATAGATTATTTTAAAAAGAGCTCAGAATTAATACTAAATCAGGGAAATAAAAACACACAAGAAATAATATAGACAGGAGAATGTAAGCTATATGCAAGGCCAGTACCATATCAATGGGCAGGGATACTGGTGATAGTCCAGGTAGATACTGTACAGTGCATTCAAAAAGTATTCAGACTCACATTTTGTTATGTTACAGCCTTATTCTAAAATGTATTGAGTTGGTTTTTTTCCTCATCAATCAACACACAGTACCCAATAATGACAAAGCAAAAACAGCTTTTTTTTGTGTGTGCAATTTTATACAAAATAAATAACTGAAATATCACATTTACATAAGCATTCAGACCCTTTACTCAGTACTTTGTTGAAGCACTTTTGGCAGCGATTACAGCCTTGAGTCTTCTTGAGTATGACGCTACCAGCTTGGCACACCTGTATTTGGAGAGTTTCTCCCACTCTTCTCTGCATATCTTCTCAAGCTCTGTCAGGTTGGATGGGGATCGTTGCTGCACAGCTTTTTTAAGGACTTTCCAGAAATGTTAGATTGGGTTCAAGTTCGGGCTCTGGCTGGGCCAATCAAGGACATTCAGAGACTTGTCCAGAAGCCACTCCCGCTTTGTCTTGGCTGTGTGCTTAGGGTGGTTGTCCTGTTGGAAGGTGAACCTGGTTTTCATCAAGGATCTCTCTGTACTTGGCTCTGTTAATCTTTTCCTTGATCCTGACTAGTCTCCCCGTCCCTGCTGCTGAATAACATCCCCACAGCATGACACTGCCAACCACCATACTTCACCGTAGGGATGGTGCCAGGTTTCCTCCAGACGTGACGTTTGGCATTCAGGCTAAAGAGTTCAATCTTGGTTTCATCAGACCAGAGAATCTTGTTTCTCATGGTCTGAGAGCCTTTTAATGTCCCTTTTGGCAAACTCCAACCAGGCTGTCATGTGCCTTTTACTGAGGAGTGGCTTTCGTCTGCCCACTCGACCATAAAGGCCTGATTGGTAGAGTGCTGCAGAATTGGTTGTTCTTCTGAAAGGTTCTCCCATCTCCACAGACCAAGGCCCTTCTCCCCTGATTGCTCAGTTTGGCCGGGCAGCCAGCTCTAGGAAGAGTCTTGGTGGTTCCATTTATTAAGAATGATGGAGGCCACTGTGTTCTTGGGGACCTTCAGTGCTGCAGACATTTTATGGTACCCTTCCCCAGATCTGTGCCTTAACTGTCTCAAATCAAATTTTATTAGTCACATGCGCCGAGTACAAAAAGTGTAGACCTTACAGTGAAATGCTTACTTATGAGCTCCTAACCAATAATGCAGTTTCAAAAAAATCTGGATAAGAATAAGAGATAAAAGTAACAAGTAATTAAAGAGCAGAATTAAAATAACAATGGCGAGACTATATATGGGGGGGTACCGATACAGTCAATGTGCGGGTGCACCGGTTAGTTGAGGTAATATGTACATGTAGGTAGAGGTATTAAAGTGACTATACATACAGTATATGACAACTGAGAGTAGCAGTGGTGTAAAAAGGGGGTGGGGGGCACTGCAAATAGTCTGGGTAGCCATTTGACTAGATGTTCAGGAGTATGGCCCGTTCCTGTAGGTTCATGCTCTACAACATCCGCAGAGTACGACCCTGCCTCACACAGGAAGCGGCGCAGGTCCTAATCCAGGCACTTGTCATTTCCCGTCTGGATTACTGCAACTCGCTGTTGGCTGGGCTCCCTGCCTGTGCCATTAAACCCCTACAACTCATCCAGAACGCCGCAGCCCGTCTGGTGTTCAACCTTCCCAAGTTCTCTCACGTCACCCCGCTCCTCCGCTCTCTCCACTGGCTTCCAGTTGAAGCTCGCATCCGCTACAAGACCATGGTGCTTGCCTACGGAGCTGTGAGGGAACGGCACCGCAGTACCTCCAGGCTCTGATCAGGCCCTACACCCAAACAAGGGCACTGCGTTCATCCACCTCTGGCCTGCTCGCCTCCCTACCACTGAGGAAGTACAGTTCCCGCTCAGCCCAGTCAAAACTGTTCGCTGCTCTGGCCCCCCAATGGTGGAACAAACTCCCTCGCGACGCCAGGACAGCGGAGTCAATCACCACCTTCCGGAGACACCTGAAACCCCACCTCTTTAAGGAATACCTAGGATAGGATAAAGTTATCCTTCTCACCCCCCCTTAAATGATTTAAATGCACTATTGTAAAGTGGCTGTTCCACTGGATGTCATTAGGTGAATTCACCAATTTGTAAGTCGCTCTGGATAAGAGCGTCTGCCAAATGACTTAAATGTAAATGTAAATGAGTATTATGGCTTGGGGGTAGAAGCTGTTTAGAAGCCTCTTGGACCTATACTTGGCGCTCCTGCACCGCTTGCCGTGCGGTAGCAGAGGGAACAGTCTATGACTAGGGTGGATGGAGTCTTTGACAATTTTTAGGGCCTTCCTCTGACACCACCTGGTATAGAGGTCCTGGATGGCAGGAAGCTTGGTCCCAGTGATGTACTGGGCCGTTCGCACTACCCTCTGTAGTGCCTTGCGGTCGGAGGCCGAGCAGTTGCCATAACAGGCAGTGATGCAATCAGTCAGAATGCTCTTGATGGTGCAGCTGTAGAAACTTTTTAGGATCTGAGGACCCATGCCAAATCTTTTCAGTCTCCTGAGAGACTGTGGATCTTTTGGGGCGGTATGCAAATTGGAGTGGGTCTAGGGTTTCTGGGAGGATGGTGCTGATGTGAGCCATGACCATCCTTTCAAAGCACTTCATGTGCTACGGGTCGATAGTTGTTTAGGCAGGTTACCTTAGTGTTCTTGGGCACAGGGACTATGGTGTGCTGCTTAAAACATGTTAGTATTACAGACTAGGACAGGGAGAGGTTGAAAATGTCAGTGAAGACACTTGCCAGTTGGTCAACGCATGCTCGCAGTACACGTCCTGGTAATCTGTCTGGCCCAAAAGCCTTGTGAATGTTGACCTGTTTAAAGGTATTACTCACATCAAGAGCATGATCACACAGTCTTCCATGTATAACTGGCGCTCTGATGCATGTTTCAAGTAGTTTAGCTCGCCTGGTAGGCTCGTGTCACCAGGTAGCTCTTGGCTGTGCTTCCCTTTGTAGTCTGTAATGATTTGCAAGCCCTGCCACATCCGACGGGCGTCAGAGCTGGTGTAGTACGATTCGATCTTAGTCCTGTATTGACGCATTGCCTGTTTGATGGTTTGTCGGAGGGCATAGCGGGATTTCTTATAAGCTTCCAGGTTAGAGTCCCGCTCCTTGAAAGCGGCTGCTATAGCCTTAAGCTCAGTGCGGATCCTGCCTGTAATCCATGGGTTCTGGTTGGGGTATGTACTTACGGTCACTTTATTGATGAAGCCAATGACTGATGTGGTGTACTCAATGCCACCGGAGGAATCCCGGAACATATTCCAGTCTGTGCTAGAAAAACTGTCCTGTAGCTTAGCATCTGCTTCCTTTGACCACTTCTTTATTGATCTAGTCACACGTGACACTTAGTGCCAGCCTCTGACTGTGGTGGAATGTAAACAGCTACAAATAATAGATATAAACTCTCTCAGTAGGTAGCGTTGTCTACAGCTTACAAAAATACATAGACTGCCATCCCCTTGTCTTACCAGACGCCGCTGTTCTATCCTAAAGGTACATCGTATAACCAGCCAGCTGTATGTTGATGTTGTCGTCGTTCAGCCACGACTCCGTGAAGCATAAGATGTTACAGTTTTTAATGTCTTGTTGGTTGTTTAATCTTCCGCATAACTCGTCAATTTTATTGTCCAAAGATTAAACGTTTGTAGCAGAATGGAGGGAAGTGGGGGTTTATTCAATTGCCTACGAATTCTCAGAAGGCAGCCCGACCTTCGGCCTCGCTTTCTCCGCCTTCTCTTCACGCAGACCACGGGGATCGGGCCTGTTCCCATGGAAGCAGTGCATCCTTCGCGTCCGGCTTGTCAGAGTCGTGAAAGGAAAAAAAGGATTCTGCTAGTCCGTGGTGACTAATCGCAGTCCTGATGTCTAGAAGTTATTTTCAGTCATAAGAGATGGTAGCAGCAACATTATGTACAAAATAAGTTAAAAAAAGAAGTTACAAACAACGCAAATAAACTAACAAATAACCACAATCGGCTGGGGGCATGTAAAACTGTACCATCTTACTCGGAGCTCTACGGACAATTCATTTGACCTCATGGCTTGGTTTTTGCTCTGACATGCACTGTCAACTTTATATAGACAGGTGTGTTCCTTTCCAAATCATGTACAATCAATTGAATTTACCACAGGTAGACACCAATCAAGTTTTAGAAACATCTCAAGGATGATCAATAGAAACAGGATGCACCTGAGCTCAATTTCGAGTCTCATGGCAAAGGGTCTGAATACTTATGCAAAGAAGGTATTTCTGTTTTTTATTTTTAATACTTAATGTAATAAATAATTATGTGTAGATTGATGAGAGAAACCAATTATTTTATCCATTTTAGAATAAGGGTGTAACGTAACAAAATGTGGAAAAAGTCAATGGGTCTGAATACATTCCGAAGTCACTGTATGTACAAGTAAACAGGTGTAAAACTGACAGAACTGCACAGTAAATACAGTAGTAAATAGTAGCAGCAACATATGTGGTGTGTGTGTGTGTGTGTGTGTGTGTGTGTGTGTGTGTGTGTGTGTGTGTGTGTGTGTGTGTGTGTGTGTGTGTGTGTGTGTGTGTGTGTGTGTGTGTGTGTGTGTGTGTGTGTGTGTGTGTGTGTGTGTGTGTGTGTATGTATGTCTTTGTACTACATTTCTATTACACAGATGCCAATAATTCTGTTTGGGAATGTTTCACATATCAAAACTCACAGAGATGGCCTACAAGATAGCGTGCATCAATATGCATATTTTTCGTAGTTAAATTAATCCCTTACCTGGAGCTGGTCCAACTATAACATGTACTTCTTCCTAGAGAAATATGCTGATATACATTTCCCCTACTTCAATGAATCCCTCACTTGGTAGTGATCCAAGTATGACCTGTAACTCATCTTTACTGGAGAAGGCATTAGTTTTAGACCCTGTAACCTATGCAAGTGTTGTGGGTGTGTCTGAGTTGACCATTGACTGACAGTCCATCTCTCTCTCTGTGTCCACAGTGACAGCCCCCACAGTGAGCCAGGCACAATCGATGAGGCTGACAACGGGACTGAGCCACACACCAGTGATGACGGTCAGTAACATGGGGTTCCTTTACTCCTTCAGACACGCTGTAGAGGAACGGTGTGTGTGATTGATTAAGATAAAATGTGCTGTAGCTAGCGGGCTACACAGCTAATCGGAATTGGCCAATTGGTTGTTGAAAAACTCCTGAAGCTTGTGCTGTTTCCCTTGCTTTCCTGCTGTTGTCTTAAGTTTCATTACTCTGTGGGTTGTGTTAGTTTTTGTAACTGAACTGCTGTTTATCCTGCTGTGGTTCTTACATGCTGACTAGACCGGGCGTGAGCGTACTTCCGGCCATTGCGCGAATGTTGATTTTGTCCACCCACACAAGACGCGACCTGGACACAAAGGTTGAAATATCAAAACGAACTCTGAACCAACTATATTAATTTGGGGATAGGTTGAAAAACATTAAAAATGTATGTCAATATACCTAGCTAGCTTGCTGTTACTAGCTAATTTGTCCTGGGATATAAACATTGGGTTGTTATTTTACCTGAAATGCACAAGGTCCTCTACTCCGACAATTCATCCACAGATAAAAGGGTAAACCAAGTTCGTATCTAGTAATCTCTCCTCCTTCAGGCTTCTTCTTCTTCTTCTTTGGATTTTATATGGCAGTTGGCAACCAACTTTAAAGTGCATTACCACAACTGGAGTGTGTACCTCTTTTAATCACCCACGTGGGTAAATGCTCCTAAAAACCAATGAGGAGATGTGAGAGGCCGGACTTTCAGCGCGTCAAGCTTCACAAGTTCTATTTTAGCGCCTGGCTACGCAGACGCTCGTTGATGCGCGCAAGCAGTGTGGATGCAATGATTGATTTACATGAATGTGTACATTTATTTTGTGTACTCTCTCGCACGTAATGCTCCTGTGCTGTCTATGTTAATGATGGAAGGTTAGTTGTGTCTGGTAGCTGTGCTCTCTGTCTGTCTGTCTCCCCCCCAGGCAGCAGTGGCTCTGCTGTGCATTGCAGCAGGACTGGACCTCCCATTATAATTGAGATCAGATGCAGAAACCGCCAATGTACTGTAGCCGTGGTATATAGAGGATGTAATTCATGTAATGAGATGTTCAGTATTAAAGTGGTTAGACAGACCAGGGGCAGTGATTTATCTATGGACCACATTACAACAGAAGATGTATCGGAGATTTTATAGAGCTGATGAGCAGTTGATATAAGGTTATAAAAGGTTGTTTTAACCCTTTACACTCACAGATCCTTTCATCCCGTATACAGGTTGAAAATGGCAGATTTAGTCATTGATAAGCGCCTCAATTGGAACTCAGTGGCTGTATATTAACATACTATATATGGTATCAGAACTCAGGCTGTCCACTTTACAGTGCTGTATGGGATTCAACTGACAGCTGTTCTAAATGTGTGTACTATCAAGCGCAACAAACTCGGACATGACTGCACTCATGACTCCATTCAATGCTCACCAAAATTACAATATTTTTGTCTGCAGTGCCTTGTGAAGCCTAACAATGTAAGATTGTATTTTATAGCTTAGGTAGTCATGTTGGGAATAGAACAAGCTTTCTAATAATGCCCTCCTGACCCAGATTGAGATTTATAATGGGAAGTAATTGTGTAATTGTGTGATGGTGAGGATGTAAGGCTGTGTTCCAAACAAAAAACCTGCTTCAATTCCTTAACGGCAAAGCTAGGAGTGCTCAAAAAAGCACTTTATATTTTAAGGCTATTTCCTTGAATCACAAAAGTGCATTGAAATTGCTTACGGCTAGAGAGCGTGCTATGGAGTAGACGTGTTTGCTAGCGCTCCGCTCTATTTTGAAACAAATGAGTATTTATCTTAACCTCTCACAACCTATAACTACAAACAAATATGACAAAGGGAAAAGGCACCAAAAAAGGGGGCGTTAAACAAGATAATTTGAATGAGATAGACAACGAACCAATTTCAACGTCTCCGACCCGCGAGGAGTTAGCTGAAGAGGCTAGCTTCCAAAAGTTCCCCACAGATCCTACTCAAAGTGACATGAAAGGCGAAATGAGAAAAAAGCCAGAAAATCACAGGATTTTTAATGAATTTATTTGCAAATGATGGTGGAAAATAAGTATTTGGTCACCTACAAACAAGCAAGATTTCTGGCTAATAGAGAGGGGGAGTGGGAACAGACGTGACATAGGGATGCACAGGAACACATCATGCTTCAAACCTGAGACAAGGCTGTGTGTTGGCAACCTCCATCTCTCTCTTATTCTCGATCTCTCACTGTCTCTCTCTCTATCTCTCTCTCTCCCTCCCCGTGTAGCTCTCTCTCTATATATCCCTCTCTCTCCTGTCCTTTGCTCTCTCTTTGTTCAGCGATAATAAACGGGTCCCATGGGACTTCCTCCTTTGTGCCTTTTGTATTTTCCTTTTTCTGCTCAGAGCCCTGACAGAATAATTGGGCTAAATGCACTCAGAAAACCAAAACTCGAGTAACAACACCAGAGATGCTATCTGCTAGCTCTCAATGGGCAGGCCCATACTGTACTATTCTTGGCTAAGCTAGGTTAGGGTAACCCTATCGGGAAAGGGGGATACCTAGTCAGTTATACAACTGAATTGCATTCAACTGAAATTTGTCTTCCGCATTTAAACCAACCCCTCTGAATCAGAGAGGTGCGGGGGGCTGCCTTAATCGACATCCATGTCATCAGCGCCCGGGGAACAGCCCCATCTGTAGTGATGGGTGTGTTGATAATGAGTGCCGACACCCACCTCAGCTTTCTGAACCAAACAGCAGGACAAAGGCTGACTGCCCCCCACAGCTCCGCCTGCAGAGAGGTGGGAGGAGAGTACAGAGGCACAGCCAGGCAGGGCATGGCTCTAGGCGCTGCATCGTAATCTCCCGCTGTTTAATTAGTGTGCTTGGAGGGAATGAGAGTCACATGGTCCTGTCTTGGCTCTTCTCAGACCTGAGGCGATGCCGCCCTCCACAGTCTGGCCCTCACACTGGGTGTAGAGACATGGTCCTACAGCCCGACACAGCAACACTTTCTGGCTGAATCTAGAACATGAGGTCATTAGAAATACTATAAAACCACTTTGTGGGCCTAGTTTGACTGTTGTGGCCATCAGGTTGTGTTTTTATTCTGAGTATTTGCTCTTGTTTAGAGAGAAACTGTGAGTTATATTGTGATGATCACAGGGATCTTACCCTCACTGCAGACAGGCAGACATGTTATTTTGTATTTGAGGAAGTGAAAGAGCTCTATTTAACGAGGGGGACAAAGATAGAGGAACATTGTCTGTCTCCCCCTTTTCCTCTTCCTCTCTCCTCCTCCTTATCCTCAACCGTCTCCTACTCCATCTCATCTTCCTCCTATTTTCTCCTTATCCTCCTCCTCTTCCTCCTTTTATCTCCATGTCACTGTAGGTCATTTCACCCCTGGATGGAGCTCCTAATGGAACTGATTGGGCTTTCTGGTTGACTTGGAAATCTCCTACTGGGAGACAATTGATTTTATACATGTGTTTAACCCCGACTGACCCCTGGTCTCTGTCTGTTTGGTCTGGCCCATAGACACACAGTGAGCTGTGGCTGTAGTACAAGTGGTCAAGGGCAGTCCTGCCATGTACACTCACACCCTCCTCCCTAACAGGGAAATCTAGATGGGAAATCTGACAGCCTGGAGACTAGCTGAAATTCCGTTTTCATTTTGAACACTCACTACATGTGCATATCTGTATTTGTATTTATTCTGGATCCCCATTAGTTCCTGCCAAGGCAGTAGCTACTCTTCCTGGGATCCAAACACATTAAAGGAACTTACTGTACATCACACATAAATCAAAAGATAAAACAGTACATCATATTACATCATTACCCCACTACATATCTACAATAAAAAATGTACAATACCACCATACAACAATATTACGATGTACGTGTGTGTAGAGTGCCAGTGTTTGTGTGCTGTATGCTTGTGTCTTTACATGTGTGTGTGTGTGTCTCTTCACAGTCCCCGCTTTTCCATAAGGTGTATTTTTATCTGCTTTTTAAATATGATTCTACTACATCAGTTACATGATGTGGCATAGAGTTCCATGTAGTCATGGCTCTATGTAGGACTGTGTGCCTCCCATAGTATGTTCTGGACTTGAGTAATGTGAGGAGACCTCTGGTGGCATGTCTTGTGAGGTATGCATTGGTGTCTGAGCTGTGTGCTAGTAGTTCAAACAGACAGTACGGTCCATTCAGGTTGCCAACACTTCTTACAAATACAAGTAGTGATGAAGTCTCTCCTCTATGGGATGTCACCAAGGTTACGCGTGTCCCAAGTCATCAGGCTCTTTGTTTGATTGATATCAGCCTGGCCCCAGGGTGTGTGTGTTTGTGTGATTGATATCAGTCTGGCCCCAGGGTGTGTGTGTTTGTGTGATTGATATCAGTCTGGCCCCAGTGTGTGTGTTTGTGTGATTGATATCAGCCTGGCCCCAGGGTGTGTGTGTTTGTTGATATCAGTCTGGCCCCAGGGTTGATATCAGCTTGGCCCCAGGGTGTGTGTGTTTGTGTGATTGATATCAGCCTGGCCCCAGGGTGTGTGTGTTTGTGTGATTGATATCAGCCTGGCCCCAGGGTGTGTGTGTTTGTGTGATTGATATCAGTCTGGCCCCAGGGTGTGTGTGTTTGTGTGATTGATATCAGCCTGGCCCCAGGGTGTGTGTGTTTGTGTGATTGATATCAGTCTGGCCCCAGGGTGTGTGTTTGTGTGATTGATATCAGCCTGGCCCCAGGGTGTGTGTGTTTGTGTGATTGATATCAGTCTGGCCCCAGGGTGTGTGTGTTTGTGTGATTGATATCAGTCTGGCCCCAGGGTGTGTGTGTTTGTGTGATTGATATCAGCCTGGCCCCAGGGTGTGTGTGTTTGTGTGATTGATATCAGCCTGGCCCCAGGGTGTGTGTGTTTGTGTGATTGATATCAGCCTGGCCCCAGGGTGTGTGTGTTTGTGTGATTGATATCAGTCTGGCCCCAGGGTGTGTGTGTTTGTGTGATTGATATCAGCCTGGCCCCAGTGTGTGTGTTTGTGTGATTGATATCAGTCTGGCCCCAGGGTGTGTGTGTTTGTGTGATTGATATCAGTCTGGCCCCAGGGTGTGTGTGTTTGTGTGATTGATATCAGTCTGGCCCCAGGGTGTGTGTGTTTGTGTGATTGATATCAGTCTGGCCCCAGGGTGTGTGTGTTTGTGTGATTGATATCAGCCTGGCCCCAGGGTGTGTGTGTTTGTGTGATTGATATCAGTCTGGCCCCAGGGTGTGTGTGTTTGTGTGATTGATATCAGCCTGGCCCCAGGGTGTGTGTGTTTGTGTGATTGATATCAGCCTGGCCCCAGGGTGTGTGTGTTTGTGTGATTGATATCAGCCTGGCCCCCATATCAGCCTGGCCCCAGGGTGTGTGTGTTTGTGTGATTGATATCAGCCTGGCCCCAGGGTGTGTGTGTTTGTGTGATTGATATCAGCCTGGCCCCAGGGTGTGTGTGTTTGTGTGATTGATATCAGCCTGGCCCCAGGGTGTGTGTGTTTGTGTGATTGATATCAGCCTGGCCCCAGGGTGTGTGTGTTTGTGTGATTGATATCAGCCTGGCCCCAGGGTGTGTGTGTTTGTGTGATTGATATCAGCCTGACCCCAGGGTGTGTGTGTTTGTGTGATTGATATCAGCCTGGCCCCAGGGTGTGTGTGTTTGTGTGATTGATATCAGTCTGGCCCCAGGGTGTGTGTTTGTGTGTTGATATCAGTCTGGCCCCAGGGTGTGTGTGTTTGTGTGATTGATATCAGCCTGACCCCAGTGTGTGTGTTTGTGTGATTGATATCAGTCTGGCCCCAGGGTGTGTGTGTTTGTGTGATTGATATCAGTCTGGCCCCAGGGTGTGTGTGTTTGTGTGATTGATATCAGCCTGACCCCAGGGTGTGTGTGTTTGTGTGATTGATATCAGTCTGGCCCCAGGGTGTGTGTGTTTGTGTGATTGATATCAGCCTGGCCCCAGGGTGTGTGTGTTTGTGTGATTGATATCAGCCTGGCCCCAGGGTGTGTGTGTTTGTGTGATTGATATCAGTCTGGCCCCAGGGTGTGTGTGTTTGTGTGATTGATATCAGTCTGGCCCCAGGGTGTGTGTGTTTGTGTGATTGATATCAGCCTGGCCCCAGGGTGTGTGTGTTTGTGTGATTGATATCAGCTGGCCCCAGGGTGTGTGTGTTTTGTGTGATTGATATCAGTCTGGCCCCAGGGTGTGTGTGTTTGTGTGATTGATATCAGCCTGGCCCCAGGGTGTGTGTGTTTGTGTGATTGATATCAGTCTGGCCCCAGGGTGTGTGTGTTTGTGTGATTGATATCAGCCTGGCCCCAGGGTGTGTGTGTTTGTGTGATTGATATCAGCCTGGCCCCAGGGTGTGTGTGTTTGTGTGATTGATATCAGCCTGGCCCCAGGGTGTGTGTGTTTGTGTGATTGATATCAGCCTGGCCCCAGGGTGTGTGTGTTTGTGTGATTGATATCAGCCTGGCCCCAGGGTGTGTGTGTTTGTGTGATTGATATCAGCCTGGCCCCAGGGTGTGTGTGTTTGTTTGATTGATATCAGCCTGGCCCCAGGGTGTGTGTGTTTGTGTGATTGATATCAGCCTGACCCCAGTGTGTGTGTTTGTGTGATTGATATCAGCCTGACCCCAGGGTGTGTGTGTTTGTGTGATTGATATCAGCCTGGCCCCAGGGTGTGTGTGTTTGATATCAGCCTGGCCCCAGGGTGTGTGTGTTTGTGTGATTGATATCAGCCTGGCCCCAGGGTGCCTGACCCCAGGGTGTGTGTGTTTGTGTGATTGATATCAGCCTGGCCCCAGGGTGTGTGTGTTTGTGTGATTGATATCAGCCTGACCCCAGGGTGTGTGTGTTTGTGTGATTGATATCAGCCTGGCCCCAGGGTGTGTGTGTTTGTGTGATTGATATCAGTCTGGCCCCAGGGTGTGTGTGTTTGTGTGATTGATATCAGCCTGGCCCCAGGGTGTGTGTGTTTGTGTGATTGATATCAGCCTGACCCCAGGGTGTGTGTGTTTGTGTGATTGATATCAGCCTGGCCCCAGGGTGTGTGTGTTTGTGTGATTGATATCAGCCTGGCCCCAGGGTGTGTGTGTTTGTGTGATTGATATCAGCCTGGCCCCAGGGTGTGTGTGTTTGTGTGAGTGACAGGTCCTCTAATGTTCTCTGGTCCAGGGTTAAATGGTGACTGTTGTTTGCTTACAGACAAATAGAGCCTGTGCCTTTGTGCGTCTGTTCTCTCAGGAGGCTGTCTATAGCATGAACATTGTTTCTTCTGGCTATTGGTGTGTGAGGAGTTTGTTGTTGTTTGTAATGTCATTAAAGGACCAAGTCATTGGATTGAATGTGTTGTCAACCAGTTTACTAGCTGTTGGGATAGTAGTGTTCCCGGATCAGACTACAGTGTTAGTTGATTGGTGCTCAATGACCGCTGCTCTTCAACTCACAACAATGCTTGGAATCGAAGTGTATCACTCAAACAGTAACCATCCTCTCTATTAGAGAATAGAGTTTATATCGTAATGCTGCCTCTCGTTTTCTTTTTCTTCAACCCAGACATTTCCTATTTTCCCTCTTGCTCTTTGTCTCTTGGAGACTCTTGTGTCTGATTTGAGGGTCTAAAGTACAAACCCACCATTAAATAGACTCTCACTGTCCTCTTGGCTATTATCGGCCCTCACAGGCTCTTTGCAATCACAACTCTGTCTGGAGAAGTAGTGTAGTGTACTCTACAGTTCTCTGGACTTAAGCCCAGACCAGAGGCCCAAGGCCATTGTCTGAGAACATGAAGACATGCTCTCATTGTTTAGGTCTTAGTAATTAGAGCAAGGGGCTCCTTATTTATCTTAATAAACTCAGTGAAGCAGTTGGATTGGGCCACACACACACACAGGCCAGGGTAGGGTAGGCTACTCAGACCACACATCTCAATGGGGTGTGAGTTATGTCATTACATCAGAAAATGAAGGTGGTGCAGGTTGTGACTATGTTTCTCTCCTGCTGTTCTTTATGTCCACAGAGGTGGAGCAGATTGAGGCCATCGCTAAGTTTGACTATGTGGGGCGCACCCCCCGGGAGCTATCCTTTAAGAAGGGGGCGTCACTACTGCTGTATCACCGCGCCTCCGAGGACTGGTGGGAGGGGCGGCACAACGGTGTGGACGGACTGATCCCACACCAGTACATTGTGGTGCAGGACCTGTGAGTAACACCAATTCATAAACATGAAGCTTCAGCGATGGACGAAGAGCAGTCTGACAATAAATCAGGCAGGCAGGCAGGAAACAGTCAGTCTTACAGTGTTTTCCTCAACAAATCTCCCTCTTTAAAGTGATAGAAACCTGAGAGTAATTACACATGGCAGGTGCAGGCACAGATAAATAATTAAAATCATGCATGATTGTGTTCGCTCAAAGACACCTCACTGACAAGTTCACCTTAAGTGGTAACACAATTACATGTGGATTTGGTGTCAGTCATTCAGGCTCAGATGCAGGAGTAAAGATGCCAAAGAGAAGGTCAGAGCAAAGGTTTAAGAAGTTTTTCAACTCTTATGAATTCATTAAATACACCCTCAGATATGAATTCCCGTTATAAATGTACACAATCATTTGAAAGATGAGCCGCGTTGTCTCGAATTATAGTGTGGCTAATCACTGTTGGTGTCTGTTTCATGAATCCATTTGGATGTTGAGTCAACAGTAAGGTAAGAATTTGATATTGTATTGCTACTTTCTGTGTTAGGAATACTTTGGAATGATCAAAAGGAATCAGTGAAGTGGCTCCCCCATCTGTCTGGATCAGATAAACTGACTGCAGATTGAAAACCAGAGCCCGCTGTAAATATGGACCAATTAGTTTGAGTAAACGGCACACAGGCGGAAGCGTAGCCTAGTGGTTAGAGCGTTGGACTAGTAACCGAAAGGTTGCAAGATTAAATCCCCGAGCTGACAAGGTACAAATATGTTGTTCTGCCCCTGAACAATGCAGTTAACCCACTGTTCCTCGGCCGTCATTGAAAATAAGAATTTGTTCTTAACTGACTTGCCTAGTTAAATAAAGGTAAAACAAAATAAAACAACAATCTAAATAAGATCTCAACCACACTCTTATCATCTCTCCTCTCTTTCTCTCTCCTTTCAGGGATGATGCGTTCTCAGATAATCTCAGTCAGAAGGCAGACAGCGAGGCGAGCAGCGGACCACTGCTGGATGACAAGGCCTCATCCAAAAACGACGTCCCGTCACCGTGTGAACACTCCCCCGACTGCAACTTTGGAGGAGCCATGGGGAGGTGGGTTGGGAAGGAATAACCCATTGAAATGTTTTTTTTTACATTTTTTTTATCAGTGTCCAGGGCCAACCTAATACTCCTCTTTGTGACTGTGATGTTGTCTCTCTCCTCAGGGTGAGGCTACGTTCTGACGGGGCCTCCATCCCTCAGCTCCGCAGCAGAGAGACCCACAGCCCTCCCCGGGGCACAGACACACCCCCGCGGGCCGCAGCCTGTCCCAGTAGCCCCCACAAGATGGCAGTGAGCAGGAGTCGCATGGAGAGCCCGGAGAAGAGGCGCCTGGGCACATTTGGCAGTGCGGGCAGCATCAACTATGCTGACAGGAAGGTCTACCCCGAGGGCCACCCCCTGAGACACGTTCCAGGGGCCACACGCCACAGCAGCCTGGGGGACCACAAGTCACTGGAGGCTGATGCCCTGGCAGAGGTATGGCCCTCACTGTCCTATCAGACCCAGGTTCTAAAGTATTACCTCTGCCCAATGTATAACTGCATAACCTCTTTTCCCCAACCGTATCAGTCATAGAACCTCACACAATATGGAATGGAATCACTTGTCCATTAAAAAAAAATATATATATATATATAAATATATAAAAAAAAAAATTCCACAATCTCAATTTTGTCTCAACGCTGCAACTCCCCAACAGCCTCAGGAAGCAGAATGAATTTCATGTCTATGCTGAAATGAGTACTAATGATCATTGATAATGATCATTAGGAATAGAGGCAGATTTTGAAATGGAAAAGTTCTGATCAGCTAATGAGAGTGGTCCTATCAGAGCCCTATTTCAGCCTGAGCCCATGTTGATGACCTTGATTGTGATTGTGCTAATGAGTTTGTGCGTGCGCGTGCGTGCGATTGTGAGAGAGAGTATTTGTGTGTGCGATTGTGAGAGAGGGGGTGTGTGTGTGGGTGGGTGGGTTGGTTGGTTGGTTTTTCTATCCTTGTGGAGAACTAAAATCCCCAAAAGCCCCCACAAGGATAGTAAAACAAGTAAAATGCTCCCTCCTTTCTAATGTCCCTATGAGGACAAAGGCTATTTTAAGCTTAGGGGTTAGGGTTTGATTTGGGGTAAGAGTTAAGGTTAGGGAAAATAGGATTTTGAATGGAAATACATTTTAGGTCCCCACGAGAATAGAAGAACAAAACGTATGTGTGTGATTATGTGAGAGCGTGTGTATGTGTGATTGTGTGAGAGAGTGTGTGCGATTGTGACTGTTGTAATGTGTGTCAGCCATTAAAAGGGGATGTTAATCTCTTCACTAGGTGCCGTTGGGCTGTACTGTGTGAGGAGAGGGAGCAGAGAGAGGAGGTGTCTGGGAGAGCAGAGGCAGATGTGATGTCCTGCTGTACTGCCTGTCTATGTTTCTGGGTGAAGCAGCCCTGTCTCAGTGTAAATGTTAGAGACAGTCTGGCGCTGAAAGATTGACACACCTATGTCACGGGGAATGGAGCTGAATAAAAAGCACAGAAAGTTCTGCATTAAACTCTCAGCATCAGTGGCTACTACCATTGCTAAACTTAACTTAGCCTAGCTTGGCTTAGCAATTATATCAAAATAATTATCTCCTTTCACATTTTCTGTGTACTTTGTGTTTGTCAGGACATAGAGAAGACCATGACCACGGCCCTACATGAGCTGCGTGAGCTGGAGCGCCAAAACATGGGCAAGCAAGCACCAGACGTGGTGCTGGATACCCTGGACACCACCATGAAGAAGCCTGTGAACTCGGAGCCCGGCAGCCCCCTCCACACCATCATGATCCGCGACCCGGACGCAGCCATGCGCCGCAGCAGCAGCTCCACCTCTGAAATGATGTCCACCTTTAAGCCTGCCTTGTCGGCACGTCTGGCCGGAGCCCAACTGCGCCCCCCGCCCATGAGACCCGTCCGCCCGCCCCCCACCGGGCACCGCTCCTCCAGCTCCAGTTCCTCCGGGGTAGGAAGCCCTGCTGTCACCCCCACTGAGAAGATCTTCCCCAACAGCACTGCCGCGGCTAGCTCCGCCGCTAACGCAGCCGGGGACAAGTCAGGCACCATGTAACTCTGAGGGAGACTCGGGGTTTTCATGTTGCAACAGCTTGAAGGAGAGGAAAGCCCATAGAAATGCGATGATGTGTTGTCAATATGTTCTCAGAGAACATGTGTGGATTTTCCCTCTCCTTGTTTTGAGTTTCACTTTATTTCTTGAATTCAGAAAGTTGCCATAGTGATGGCAGGAGGAGAGGCTGTAGTGGTTTGATAGCATATTAACTCAACACTCTGAAGCTTGATGTGAAAACGGACTTGAAAAGAATGAATAAAATCACCTCAAAGTAAAAGTAATTTTTTCGTTTTTACCTCAAAATGATGTCTGTGGCCAGGCACCGCTTTTTAGAGATTCATTGGCTGCAAGACGTGAAGAAGTACTTGTGTAATTTTGGCATTGGTTTTCATCCTGCACTGGTCCAGATGATGTCTGATCCCTCCTTACTGGTGTGTATGAGACTCTTCTCTCTGGACTGGACACTCAGTCTACCAGACTGCTTCTAAGAGACTGAAACCAAGATGGCCATCTGCCTTTTGGCTGTAAATAGAGATTTACTTGAAGTTGTTATGCCTTTTGTTTGTACTGTAGTATAAGGGATGTTCAGCAAAGTAACAACATGTCAACATTGTATACGTATATGAGATGCAGAAAACAACCAATATACCAACTAATTGTAAGAAACTCAAAATGTAGTTTAACTTGTATATAGTTATTGATTAGTATGTATTTTTTGTGTGTGTTAATCTTGTATAGGCCAAGACGGAACAGGCAAGTAGATGTTAATGGCATTGTCAAAAAACAAACACAATTAGTCAACCAGCAAACAACGAAAAAATATCAAAAGGTTTCTGCTTCCTTTGTTATTTTCTTCCCTTTCTCACACACATCACAGCACTGACAGTTGTGTTTAGAGTATGTGGACATGTGGATGTCATCATACCACACATTGTATTTATGAGTTAAAACTACATTTGCGCTTCTCTACTCAAATGGATCCACAGCAGTTCTGCATGCACTGTAAATAAGGCCAAGTCCGTCTCCAGTTGAGTTGAGTCTGCTTTTATTCCATTTGTATTGTTGTTGAAATGCTTTATCATTCCTCATATACATACTTCCAAGATATTATTCAGATTTAAGACAGTAAAATGAGTGTATTATACCATAGTTTGCCATGGTAAGGTTTGAGCCCCCTTTTATGAGTTTGTAATACTGTGAGAATATTGTTGACCATGGCCCTTTACCCCATAGCCCCTCACTGTTCCAACAGCTCAACACAAGAGCCTGTCTTCTGCTGACACAGTAATCTGTGTGAAGTCAGTCCACAACTAGACACTAATTTGTGTTCCTTAGATGCACCCGATTTCATACTATACACACTTTGCCATCTTTAAAGCAACCTCTTGCCTGTTCAAGTCTGATTTATGGAATACTTTCTACGCACAAAATATGTTACAAAGTACTGTTACAAAATTCCTTTTGATCTGAAATGTGATACCTTACCTAGACAACTCCAGTGTTGCCTGAGAAGTTAACCGTAAATGTTGTGATATAATAACAGCAGAACAGTGGTCTTACCTCTCCTCCCCTTGGTTCTAACATCTTCACTGTCATGCTCCAGTGTCTCATCCCACTTTTTGTTTTCAGTCCTTTGTAGCGAGGAAATATAAGTGCGTACTGAAAGAGGTTGACACTGTAGCTGCCATGTTAATTTGTAGCTGGCCCAAGCCCGCTCCTGCCTCTGCTCAGTCCTATAGTTGTGTGTTTGGACTGCCTTATATACCACATGCCCTGCCCTGTCCTGCATGTTTTATGCTGTACCATTTGACACAAACAATGTGACAATTGAACAATGAGTGTTTGCGGTGCCTTTCCTCTGTAAAACGCACAAGGGACTTAATGTTTCGGCCTTTTGCTTTCGAGGGTTGGGCTATACCCTAGTAGTTAACCATTTTGGAATATGTGAATACCTGTTGTCACTAACATGTAGCAGTAACATGTGGGCAATGGAAGTGAATTGGCAGCCAAGGTGGGACAAAAAGTCAAGGACAGATATATCAACCTGAATCTTATGCTGTGATTCCAATATCAATCATATGTACATTATTCAGCCACTGTTATGTGTGCATGATTTCATACACATAGTTTCCTATGAGATACATACATACTTTCACTGGAAAAAGTTGTCATGATCTCATCCCAGTGATTTGTTTGCCATGTGCATTTTGTTTACCACAAACATTGCGGTCAATTCTGTCCACCTCCATCTGTTGACCCCTGCTGGGTAGATTCTAGCCTACATGCAGGGCACACAGAGACAAGTCAAACAACATAAGTTATACACTTACACCCTCTGCTGGTCATATATGGTATTGCTTTAACTAGAAGTACTGTGATTCTGGTCAGGTATGAGTAAACAGGTGGCACTCTCCATCAATAGGAACTTTCACTGATGACAACCAAATCATGTTTTTTTTCATCCCGTTGAACTACAAGAATTACATATCATTTTTGTATTATCCACAGTTCTCATCGGTATAACTGAAGAGTCCATTTAAGTTCATTTTTCTCAAACATACATAAGCTGTATTTTCAAAGATAAAGTAAAACACATACTAAATGTTGATTTGCAAAAGTAAAATGTATATATTTGTTTATTAGTATTTTGTTTATTTATGTCTAAAATGAGTAAGTGCCTTTTGTGCACATCATCAGTTTTTAATGAACTTGTATAATTACCTTTTTTAACTATATAGTAATTCAGTCATGTTTGATATTCACTTGTATCATATTTTCCCCTTTCCACACATCATTTCATCTGAGGAATATCAAGAAAACAAGTGATGTAAATATGTACTGTACACATTGCTATAGAGGAATTACTATGACCCCTTCAGATGTCATACTACGAGAACGACTGAAATGTAGTATTTACTTGTATGATTGATTGTCTAATATACTCTAGTTGATTCCTGGAGGGGTAAGAGATTTATAAAGAAGACTTGGACTGCTGTACTCATTGATGGCATTGTTCAGTGAAATCAGCTCTGATTGATAATTTCATCATTTCTTTCTGTTTTCTGTCTGTGCTGTGATTGAACCTTTACTTCTTCTACTCATATACTCATCCTCCTCCTACAAAGTGAACGCCCCATTGCAGTGTTACTCCTCTACTTGCATGGTTTATAAGGCACATGGTGAACTCTCTTCTTCTTTGAGCTGTATATGATGTTCTGTTCAAGGAAGTGTTTTGATTTCTGGAATGTATGCTAAACCTGGGTAATGGATGTTGTATGTTGGCTAATAACAATGCTTATGAAGTAACATTCAGAGACCAAACTGGCTGAGTGCCTGTGGTGGTGAGTGTGAGTTGTTGTCATACTGTTTTCTCTCTCTCTCTCTCTCTCTCTCTCTCTCGTCTCTCTCATGTCTCTCTCTCTCATGTCTCCCTGTTCATGAGTGCTGACTGGTTAAATCCCTTGTAATGTAATGTACACCATGCCACTGTTTGGATGTTGAGAACCGTTATGTCCAAATAAAAAAAATAATGTTGCCCTCTGATATTGGGCTTTTCCGACCTTTTATCCAGCAGATAAAACAAATGAATTAACTATACTATACTAGCAAATACTCATGCCTTGCCTTAGCCTAGTTCACTAATTGCCTTGGTACCAGCAGTAGTTCATGAATCTATGAATTGACAGGCTAATAGACAGGCAATACCTAAACAATTCTGCCATTTTGGAATACTGAACTATATAATGCTCAGCTATCTTAAGACACCATGTTGTCTTACAGGGCCTGTATAGATACTCCAGCTATCTAGCTCAACTATCTCTATACAGGGTGATCAAGCCCCAACCTTCTTGTGACTGAGACTGCTGCTCCATCTAAGGCTACATGCAGCACAAGAATTCTGCTGTATTACTTATAGGTACACGATGTCCATTGAGAGAGAGGAGATCTTAGTGGTAGAGTGTGCAGATATTTGAGAACAATTTCTATTGCATGTAGGGTATGCCATGCAAATAGGGGTCCTGTGTGGCTCAGATAGAGCATTTGAGAACAATTTCTATTGCATGTAGGGTATGCCATGCAAATAGTACAAAGTATGTGACCTTTGAGGTTGATTATTATGTGGGGGAAAATATGAAAGAAATAAGTTATGTCAGATATATTACTGGTGTATTATTGTGCCACCGAAGATATCTGTATCATTTCCTGTTGACTTTCTCTGGAAATAACCTGAGATTCTATTAGTGGCAAGTTCCGGTTTATCAGCAAACAACCAACCATGTACACGCACAAATAGGAGAAACACAGAATTCAATTTGTTCCAACACAGAGCCTTTTAATCATCAGATACAATACAAACATACACAATGATGCTCACAGAGCACTGAGGAAGTGACACTATTTTTGTCCACCAATTGGAAGTGTTGTTGACTTAAACTTTTTATGCTTCTTTTTACAATTAAGTTCATTACAACCTGCAAATCATCAACCCCCAAAAAGTTATATTGTCACATACACTGGATAGGTGCAGTGAAATGTGTTGTTTTACAGGGTCAGCCTATAGTATTACGGTGCCCCTGGAGCAAATGATCATTAAGTGCCTTGCTAAAGGGCACATTGACAGATTATTCACCTTGTTGGCCCGGGTATTCGTGGTCCAACGCTCTAACTGCTAGGATACCTGCCACCATATCGCCAAGTTCTGAATTGTTTTAACTTCTTATGGCTGCAGGGGCAGTATTGCTCCTCAGTCCCAGTTGCTAATATATGCATGTTATTAGTAGTAGTATTGGATAGAAAACACTCTGAAGTTTCTAAAACTGTTTGAATGGTGTTTCTGAGTATAACAGAACTCATATGGTAGGCAAAAACCTGAGAAGAAATCCAAACAGGAAGTGGAAAATCTGAGGTTGGTCAATTTTCAACTCAGCCCCTATTGAATTCACAGTGGGATATGGATGAAGTTGCACTTCCTAGGGCTTCCACTAGATGTCAATCGTTTTTAGAAATTTGAATGAAGCTTCTACTGCGATGTGGAGCCGGATGGGAGCTCTTTGAGTCAGTGGTCTGGCAGAGAGCCAGGTCCTGGTCATGCGCATTACACATGATAGCCACCTGCGTTCCATGGCTTCTCTTCAGACATAGGAATTCTCCGGTTGGAGGAACTTTATTGAAGATTTATGATAACAACATCCTAAAGATTGATTCTATACTTAGTTTGACAAGTTTCTTCGACCTGTAATATAACATTTTTTCATCCGACGTTCGGATGGACCTGCACGAGGGTTTGGATTTGTGTACTAAACGCGCTAACAAAAGTAGCTACATGGACATAAATAATGGACATTATATATATATATATTATATATATTTATATTTATATATATTTATATTTATAAATAATGGACATTATATATATATTATATATATTTATATATATATATTTATATTTATATATATATATATATATGCATTTATTGTGGAACTAGGATTCCTGGGAGTGCATTCTGATGAAGATTGTCAAAGGTAAGGGAATATTTATAATGTGATTTCTGTTGACTCCAACATGGCGGATAATTTTATTTATTTTCTGAGCGCCGTCTTAGATTATTGCATGGTTTGCTTTTTCCGTAAAGTTTTTTTTTTAAATCTGACACAGCGGTTGCATTAAGGAGAGGTATATCTATATTTCCATGTCTAACAATTGTATTTATCAACATTTATAATGAGTATTTCTGTAAAATTATGTGGATCTCTGCAATATCACCGGATGTTTTTGGAACTAGTGCACGTAACGCGCCAATGTATACTGATATTCTTTTATATAAATATGAACTTTATCAAACAAAACATACATATATTGTGTAACATGAAGTCCTATAAGTGTCATCCGATGAAGATCATCAAAGGTTAGTGATTAATTTGATCTCTATTTGTGCTTTATGTGACTCCTCTCTTTGGCTAGAAAAAAATGGCTGGGTTTTTCTGTGAGTTGGTGGTCACCTAACATAATCGTTTGTGGTGCTTTCGCTGTAAAGCCTATTTGAAATTGGATACTGTGGTGGGATTAACAACAAGATTACCTTTAAAACGGTATAAGATACATGTATGTTTGAGGAATTTTAATTATGAGATTTCTGTTGTTTTGAATTTGGCGCCCTGCACTTTCACTGGCTGTTGTCATATCATACCGTTAACGGGATTGCAGCCTTAAGAAGTTAAGTGACTTTGGGTATTTGGTATTTATTAGTTGTTGGAGCTGTATATATTTTTTTTTTACAGTAATGCATTCTGATCATGTCAGTAGGTTGGATGGACATTGTTAGTCCTAATTGTTATGTTCATCATGTTCTGCCAGACTGCATTCTTGATTCATCTCACTATGAAGCTCTGACTGGTTTTTTCACAAATTATGTTTTATAATTATACAAATTACCGGTACACACTATTATTATATTTAGAAGTCTCAGAGAGAGAAAGACCTTGGATCTAAGGCTTTGGACTGTGAATGCTCTGTAAAAGCACCAGTGCTTGTTGAGATGAGGGAGTTGAAACCCAGGGGAAGTGGGTGATAAGACAAAAGTGCAGGAGTGGATTACTGCAGTAGAAGTGTTCAAAGCCTGGAGTAATGTAACCATCTCTCTCCAGAATTATTGGTGTTCACGGAGCTCCGTGTGACAAGTGGGGCACCAGGATGTTACCGAGTCCCTGCTTACTTTGAAGTCAGAGAAAAAGGTAATAAAAATTCAACCTTGCAACTTAAATTCCATTTCTGATCCTTTCTGCCAGGCAAATTGACATCCATTCACAAAACAACCCAATTAAGTCAGCTCAAAAGTGATATTGTGTGCTAATTATCTTCTTAATTTGGCAATTAGGGTTGAGAGAGAGACCGACAAAGAGATCAAGGAGGAAATAGCTTGTTATCAGACAAAGCCCCATGGATGCAGCAGTCACACCTGCTTACCAGATGAGAAACCTTCAGTGTGACCCTCTACTGTGCATGGAAAGAGAATGGCTCCACGGTAGCAGATGTTCAAAATCCCAGATCGGTGAAAAGGGGACAAATAAACTCAGGTCACAAGTCATACAGATTTGTTCCCTTATACCTGTAACGACGGGGGAGTGATGAGTGAGGAGTCAAATGCAGAGAGCGAAGTGAACGGGAAAAACGCTTTAATGTCATTTAAAACGTAACAGGTCCAAACATGGGTGAATGCCCTAAAACACTGGTGCTAAACAAACCCAAAACCTAGTTACAAACACTGGTGCTAAACAAACCCAAAACCTAGTTACAAACAGTGGTGCTAAACAAACCCAAAACCTAGTTACAAACACTGGTGCTAAACAAACCCAGAACCTAGTTACAAACACTGGTGCTAAACAAACCCAGAACCTAGTTACAAACACTGGTGCTAAACAAACCCAGAACCTAGTTACAAACACTGGTGCTAAACAAACCCAGAACCTAGTTACAAACACTGGTGCTAAACAAACCCAAAGCCTAGTTACAAACACTGGTGCTAAACAAACCCAGAACCTAGTTACAAACACTGGCGCTAAACAAACCCAAAGCCTAGTTACAAACACTGGCGCTAAACAAACCCAGAACCTAGTTACAAACACTGGTGCTAAACAAACCCAAAGCCTAGTTACAAACACTGGTGCTAAACAAACCCAGAACCTAGTTAAACACTGGTGCTAAACAAACCCAGAACCTAGTTACAAACACTGGCGCTAAACAAACCCAGAACCTAGTTACAAACACTGGTGCTAAACAAACCCAAAGCCTAGTTACAAACACTGGCGCTAAACAAACCCAAAACCTAGTTACAAACACTGGACAGCGAAAACCCAAACCCTAGTTAAACACTGGACAGCGAAAACCCAAAACAAACACGATACATCATCAAACCAACAAGCCCGCACAAACACCAGCGGGCAAAACAAACTTAAATAACACCCATCCCAAAACCCCAACAAGGAACAGGTGAAAACAATTAGACAAAAACAAACAAAAAGGAAAAAGGTATCGGTGGCAGCTAATAGACCGGCGACGACGACCGCCGAGCACCACCCGAGCAGGAAGGGGAGCGTGACAATACCCTCTCTCACTGCAGGGGGTAGAGACAAGAGAAAGAGGATTCAGGAGAGATAATATCTCCAATACTGTAGGAAAACAAACATCAACCCCACCTACATGAATAGAATGTGTATAGGAAAGGCAGGGAGTACAGGTAAATAAATAATAATAATTAGGAAGATAAGAGGGCATACAGTACATTGACATAGTTTACAGAGGGCAGTGTCGATAGATCCTGCAAAGCCCATTCTCCTGTCACAGTGTATTTATATGAAACTGTTTGTGGTCCCACACAAGCATACAAATAAAGGCAAATTCTCAGACGTTCGCCTTTAGGTTTACCTCTGTTTTCCAGAGCCTTGTGTTTGAAGCCCTAAAATCAACTCAAGAAAGAGACTGAACTTCAGAGCTATTTCTTTGCATTCTTTAAACAAGTTTGCTTTGTATTAACTTCTACTTTCCTCAAAGTTTGTTTAAAGACAAAGCTTCTGTAATTTGAATGAAGGTGATAAGGTTTTGGAATATCTGTGGGATTCTGCTGATAATGAACCGTCATGGATTAGTTTGAGATACAATGTGCTTTGTTCAGCATTTCCCCTCACCCCTGTTTGAATTAAACGTGCTCAAACTTGAAAAGTTTTGAATCGTTAATGCTTTTGACAAGACTGACCAAATCTGGAAAAGCTAGAAAAACAGGTTGTGTAAGTGAGAACTCTCCAAATGCTTAATTTGGCAAATATTCCATAACAATTAGTGAGCAAACGAAAGCACGATATTCAATGATGTATAATTTTCTTTGTGTATGTCGGAACAGGACAACATTATTGTAATTTCCCCCCTCCAACCTGAACCATCCTCTGTCTTCAGCGTTACCACGTTGGAGAGATGAACTGACAACTGATTACTCTGTTAGCTAAATCCTCTTGAGGACTGAAGTGATGTGCAATACATAATTCATCTGCAACTTGATTCTATTCTAATCTGGATATATATGTCACACCCTGACCATAGTTTGCTTTGTATGTTTCTATGTTTGGTTGGTCAGGGTGTGATCTGAGTGGGCATTCTATGTTGGATGTCTTGTTTGTCTATTTCTATGTCTGGCCTGATATGGTTCTCAATCAGAGGCAGGTGTTAGTCATTGTCTCTGATTGGGAACCATATTTAGGTAGCCTGGGTTTCACTGTGTGTTTGTGGGTGATTGTTCCTGTCTCTGTGTTTGTTGTCACCAGATAGGCTGTATAGGTTTTCACGGTCCGTTTTTGTATTGTTTGTTTTTCATCGTCATTAAACATGTATCAAAAATACCACGCTGCATTTTGGTCCGACTCTCCTTCGACGGAGGAAAACCGTAACAATATAGGTGAACTTGACATCTGGATGTCCTATTTTCTTATTCTTAATAAATGTCTGTGTAAATGTTTAACAATTGAGTCGGCCGGCCTGTCAGTACTTTTGATATGTTCCTGCCGTGTCAATGGTATTAATTTCACTAGTGTATCCTTCATGACAGCCATATTTGAGGAGGCATGGGGATGTAGGGTGATTCGGTTCTACTTATATTCTGGCAATTTTATCTGTTTGGTGAAGTATTTGATGATACACATATTGGATAGCCAACAACTAAAATATATATATATATATATATATAAATACTTCCTCAGACAATTAAACTCATCAAAAAATAAATGTCCTCTCACTGTCAGCTGCATTTATTTTTAGCAAACTTAACATGTGTAAATATTTGTATGAACATGACAAACTGAACAAGTTCCACAGACATGTGACTAACAGAAATGGAACAATGTGACCCTGAACAAAGGGGGGGTAAAAATCAAAAGTAACAGTCAGTATCTGGTGTGGCCACCAGCTGCATTAAGTACTGCAGTGCATCTCCTCCTCATGGACTGCACCATATTTGACAGTTCTTGCTGTGAGATGTTACCCCACTTTTCCACCAAGGCACCTGCAAGTTCCCAGACATTTCTGTGAGGAATGGCCCTAGAACACTGACATTCCTGTCTTGAAGGAAATTACGCACAGAACGAGCAGTATGGCTGGTGACATGTCAGGAGGGTCATGCTGGAGGGTCATGTCAGGATGAGCCTGCAGGAAGAGTACCACATGAGGGAGGAGTCTTCTCTGTAACGTACAGCGTTGAGATTGCCTGCAATGACAACAAGCTCGGTCCGATGATGCTGTGACACACCTCCCCAGACCATGACCCTCCACCTCCAAATCGATCCCGCTCAAGAGTACAGGCCTCGGTGTAACGCTCATTCCTTCAATGATAAACGCGAATCCAACCATCACCCCTGGTGAGACAAAACTGAGCACTTTTTGCCAGTCCTGTGTGGTCCAGCGACGGTGGTTTTATGCCCATATGTGACGTTGTTGCCGGTGATGTCTGGTGAGGACCTGCCTTACAACAGGCCTACAAGCCCTTGGTCCAGCCTCTCTCAGTCTATTGCGGACAGTCTGAGCACTGATGGAGGGATTGTATGTTCCTGGTCTAACTCGGGCAGTTGTTGTTGCCATCCTGTACCTGTCCCGCAGGTGTGCTGTTCGGATGTACTGATCCTGTGCAGGTGTTGGACACGTGGTGTGCCACTGCGAGGACGATCTGCTGTCTGTCCCGTCTCCCTGTAGCGCTGTCTTAGGTGTCTCACAGTACGGACATAGCAATTTATTGCCCTGACCACATCTGCAGTCCTCATGCCTCCTTGCAGCATGCCTAAGGCATGTTCACGCAGATGTCAGTAGAAAGGCCTCTTTAGTGTCATAAGTTGTCATAACTGTGACCTTAATTGCCTACCGTCTGTAAACTGTTAGTGTCTTAACGACCGTTCCACAGGTGCATGTTCATTAATTGTTTATGGTTCATTGAACAAGCATGGAAACACTGTTTAAACCCTTTAAAAATGAAGATCTGTGAAGTTATTTGGATTTTTACGAATTATCTTTGAAAGACAGGGTCCCGAAAAAGGGACATTTCTTTTTTTTTCTGAGTTTACAATCAGTACAATCTAAACATATTGTTGTATGAGGGGATTTGTTCAAATTTGGCATGTTTCCTCCCCAAGACTCATTCCCAGTGGCCACCTTGCTCAGCATCAAGAATTCAATTCAATTTTATTTAATTTTAATGTGTCTGATGTTTTTCACAGGAAGTTCCAACTGGCAAGTGCTCATCATCTCCTGCTAGGGCTCTGTCATCCTCGGTGGTGAGTATGGGACAAGATGAAGGTGGTGTGTTGCTCTTTTTCTGTTTCAACATCTTTAAGTGGATCAGAGCTCAGAAGAGGCCCCTTCAGAGGCCCCTCTACATACAGTCAATATTACAGTTTTTCCCAATTGTTGACACACATTTGCTGAAACTCATTTCAGGTACTCAAAACCCTAAACATAAAACACAAAACAGCTAGCCAATTTCCACAAACTGTAGGCAGACATCTTGCGAAATGAAACACCATGTACTCCCTGCTTATAATAAAACTCTGCCTACAAATGAGACACACACACACATCAAATGAATCTAACTTAGTGACAACAGATCACACGAATGTGACATTCAAAACACTACTATCAGAACTTATTTCAGCGTGAAGACTAAGATGTATCTATTGTACTGTATACTGCTGTGTGTACTCAAACAACAAAGGAACACAAAAGCAAAAATGTTAGTTTTATATTTCAACATGACTTAATACATGTCAAACAGCATCCTGTAAGGACACATACAGTATAAACGTAAACATACAGTTACAGTTTCCCCCAATTGTTACACACTAAAACTGAGGCACAATGACTCATTTCGCAGAACCACATACCACATTTGCAATACTACTGGCACATGTTTTGCTTTACACTCAGATTGCACTTCTACAACAAACATTTGGCAAAACACAACACAAAATTCACTACCTTCGGCACAACCGTCACAACTACAATCTATTGTGCAAAAGAAAAACAACACTCTTCAACAAGCTAAGCTCAAACTTAGTAGGTGGAGGTGGAGGAAGACCAAGAACAAGGAGAAACCAATAATCCACTGCGAAAACAAAATGTCATGTCTGTTGTTTTGGTCCAGCCACAGATTTTCATCAACATCGATATTGTCCTTGGCCAGACAGTGGGGGAAATTTCTTCTGGCATGACGCATGCAGCCCTGACAGGACTCTGCTAGAATGCCACCACAGGCTTTCTTGATTGCCTGGAGAAGGGCCATATATTCATGGGGTTTGCAATCATACACCTTCCACTGCCGTGCTGAAAACAGCTCCTCAATGGGGTTGAAAAATGGGGAATATGATGGGAGATAGAAGATCCCATTGTGGCTCATACAGTGGGGAGAACAAGTATTTGATACCCTGCCGATTTTGCAGGTTTTCCTACTTACAAAGCATGTAGAGGTCTGTAATTTTTATCATAGGTACACTTCAACTGTGAGAGGCGGAATCTAAAACAAAAATCCAGAAAATCACATTGTATGATTTTTAAGTAATTAATTTGCATTTTATTGCATGACATAAGTATTTGATACATCAGAAAAGCAGAACTTAATATTTGGCACAGAAACCTTTGTTTGCAATTGATAATATAATTGCAAACTCTATAATTATGGAGATCATATGTTTCCTGTAGTTCTTGACCAGGTTTGCACACTCTGCAGCAGGGATTTTGGCCCACTCCTCCATTCAGATGTTCTCCAGATCCTTCAGGTTTCGGGGCTGTCGCTGGGCAAAACGGACTTTCAGCTCCTTCCAAAGATTTTCTATTGGGTTCAGGTCTGGAGACTGGCTAGGCCACTCCAGGACCTTGAGATGCTTCTTACGGAGCCACACCTTAGTTGCCCTAGCTGTGTGTTTCGGGTCATTGTCATGCTGGGTTGTTGTGGTCATTGTCATACTCTTACTGAGGGAAGGAGGTTGTTGGCCAAGATTTCCGAATACTTGGCCCCATCTATCCTCCCCTCAATACGGTGCTCTCGTCCTGTCCGCTTTGAGAAAAGCATCCCCAAAGAATGATGTTTCCACCTCCATGCTTCACGGTTGGGATGATGTACTTGGGGTTGTACTCATCTTCTTCTTCCTCCAAACACGGCGAGTTTAGACCAAAAAGTTATATGTTAGTCTCATTAGACCACATGACCTGCTCCCATTCCTCCTCTGGATCATCGAGATGGTCATTGGCATACTTTAGACAGCAGGGGGACCTTGCGTGCGCTGCAGGATTTTAATCCATGACGGCGTAGTGTGTTACTAATGGTTTTCTTTGAGACTGTGGTCCCAGCTCTCTTCAGATCATTGACCAGGTCCTGCCGTGTAGTTCTGGGCTGATCCCTCACCTTCCTCGTGATCATTGATGCCCCACGAGATGAGATCTTGCATGGAGCCCCAGACCGAGGGTGATTGACCGTCATCTTGAACTTCTTCCATTTTCTAATAATTGCGCCAACAGTTGTTGCCTTCTCACCAAGCTGCTTGCCTATTGTCCTGTAGCCCATCCCAGCCTTGTGCAGGTCTACAATTTTATCCCTGATTTCCTTACACAGCTCTCTGGTCTTGGCCATTGTGGAGAGGTTGGAGTCTGTTTGATTGAGTGTGTGGACAGGTGTCTTTTATACAGGTAACGAGTTCAAACAGGTGCAGTTAATACAGGTAATGAGTGAAGAACAGGAGGGCTTCATAAAGAAAAACTAACAGGTCTGTGAGAGCCGGAATTCTTACTAGTTGGTATGTGATCAAATACTTATGTCATGCAATAAAATGCAAATTAATTACTTAAAATTCATACAATGTGATTTTCTGGATTTTTGTTTTAGATTCCGTCTCTCACAGTTGAAGTGTACCTATGATAACAATTACAGACCTCTACATGCTTTGTAAGTAGGAAAACCTGCAACATTGGCAGTGTATCAAGTACTTGTTCTCCCCACTGTAGCTGCACATATGGTGACATTTCCCTGCGCTGGCCAGGTACCTCAATGATGACACGTTGACTGTTCCTTCCTCTCCTCCTCGTATTTGCTATATTTAATCCAGCCTCATCTATGAATATAAATTCCTGGGGGATTTGCATTCTCTGAAATGACTGTAAATACTGTAATTGCTGTATAGTCAAGTTCACTAGTGACATCAATGAGTCGCTAATGTTTCAAGAGTGTAATACCAGAACATGACTTACACATATTCGTACCGTTTATCCTTCACTCTTTGGGAATTCCTTACAAATGGGACTGTAGATTTCCTTCATCAAGAGACGGTGTTTCGGATGCGGTCTGTTGGTTGATAAGCTCCCTCTGATGTTATGGAAGATGGCAGGGTTTTCAAATATCTGTTGTTGGATTTCCCGCAGTCTTATGGCATTATGTTCAACTCCTATTTGCATAATGGCGGCCTCCTGTTAGTCTGTAAAAAGACGTGTTCTACCACCACGTGGTGGTCGTCTTTCAGTTCTACAAACACAAAATAGCAAACAGTACAGTACACACTACAATAATACACTATACAAGATAAACATGTTCCAAATTACATACATACAATAATACATTAAACATTTTCTTTGTTCCCCCTTATACTATGTATTGGAATCTACAGTCTTTACTGTGCTTTATGTTGTACTAAATCAAATCAAATTTTATTGATCACATACACATGGTTAGCAGATGTTAATGCAAGTGTAGCGAAATGCTTGTGCTTCTAGCTCTGACCATGCAGTAATATCTAACAAGTAATCTAACAATTTCACAACAACTACCTTATACACACACACAAATGTAAAGGAATGAATAAGAATATGTACATATACATATACATACATGGATGAGCGATGGCCGTGCGGCATTGGCAAGATGCAATAGATGGTATAGAGTACAGTATATACATATGAGATGAGTAATGTAGGGTATGTAAACATTATATAAAGTGGCATTGTTGAAAGTGACTAGAGACATTTATTACATCCAATTTTGTATCATTAAAGTGGCTGGAGATTTGAGTCAGTATGTTGGCAGCAATTAGTGATGGCTGTTTAACAGTCTGATGGCCTTGAGATAGAAGCTGTTTTTCAGTCTCTTGGTCCCAGCGTTGATGCACCTGTACTGACCTCGCCTTCTAGATGATAGGCAGTGGCTCGGGTTGTTGTTGTCCTTGATGATCTTTTTGACCTTCCTGTGACATCGGGTGGTGTAGGTGTCCTGGAGGACAGGTAGTTTGCCCCCGGTGATGCGTTGTGCAGACCTCACTACCCTCTGGAGAGCCTTACGGTTGTGGGCGGAGCAGTTGCCGTACCAGGCGGTGATACAGCTCGACAGGATGCTCTCGATTGTGTATCTCTAAAAGTTTGTGAGTGTTTTCTGTAACAAGCCAAATTTCTTCAGCCTCCTGAGGTTGAAGAGGCGCTGTTGTGCCTTCTTCACCACGCTGTCTGTTTGTCCGTGATGTGTACTCCGAGGAACTTATAACTTTCCACCTTCTCCACTACTGTCCCGTCAATGTGGATAGGGGGGTGCTCCCTCTGCTGTTCCTGAAGTCCACGATCATCACCTTTGTTTTGTTGACGTTGAGTGTGAGGTTACTTTCCTGACACCACACTCCGAGGGCCCTCACCTCCTCCCTGTAGGCCGTCTCATCATTGTTGGTAATCAAGTCTACCACTGTAGTGTCGTCTGCAAACTTGATGATTGAGTTGGAGGCATGCATGGCCACGCAGTCATGATACAGGAGAGAGTACAGGAGAGGGTTGAGAACGCACCCTTGTGCTGCCCCAGTGTTGAGGATCAGCGAGGTGGAGATGTTGTTTCCTATCCTCACCACCTGGGGGCAGCCCGTCAGAAAGTCCAGGACCCAGTTGCACAGGGCGGGGTCGAGACCCAGGGTTTTTAATGACAAGTTTGGAGGGTACTATGGTGTTGAATGCTGAGCTTTAATCAATGAACAGCATTCTTACATATATATTCCTCTTGTCCAGATGGGTTAGGGTAGTGTGCAGTGTGATTGCGATTGCGTCGTCTGTGGACCTATTGGGGCGGAAAGCAAATTGGAGTGGGTCGAGGGTGTCAGGTAGGGTGGAGGTGATATGATCCTTGACGAGTCTCTCAAAGCACTTCATGATGACGGAAGTGAGTGCTACAGGGCGATAACCGTTTAGCTCAGTTACCTTAGCTTTCTTGGGAACAGGAACAATGATGGCCCTCTTGAAGCATGTGGTGACAGCAGACTGGGACAGGGATTGATTGAATATGTCTGTAAACACCAGCCAGCCAGCTGGTCTGCTC
Organism: Oncorhynchus masou masou; assembly: GCF_036934945.1. Lineage (NCBI taxonomy): Eukaryota > Metazoa > Chordata > Actinopteri > Salmoniformes > Salmonidae > Oncorhynchus > Oncorhynchus masou. The sequence continues at coordinate 31,334,400 of NC_088217.1, forward strand.
ATGCTCTGAGGACGCGGCTGGGGATGCCGTCTGGGCCTGCAGCCTTGCGAGGTTTAACATGTTTAAATATTTTACTAAACACCGTGGTGATGGACAGCCCACAGGTTTTGGTAGCGGGCCCTGTCAGGGGCACTGTATTGTCTTCAAAGAGGTTGTTTAATTTGTCTGGGAGCAAGACGTCGATGTCCGCGATGGGGCTAGTTTTCTTTTTGTAATCCGTGATTGACTGTACTACCTGCCACATATGTCTCGTGTGTGAGCCGTTGAATAGCAAAGTTGTCAAGTTGTAAAAGTAGTAGATAGGTCCAATGTCTGCAGTACATACCTATTCTCATTTTGGAACATCCCGGATGATGGATGCTAGCGGCTCAGATTGACCAAAATACAGGAGTACTCACCTGTGGCCATTTTATCCATATCAAAGGTCTGATCGCAAAGTCAGCATTTACACAATTAGTGTATGCACATGTGAAAGTGATCAATTGATAATTGAGCTAAGCTTGAACAGTGTTGCTTTTCATTTGCACATAGATTGTAGTTGTGAAGGTGGTGCAAAAGGTAGTGAATTGTCTGTTGTGTTTTCCCAAATGTTTGTTATAGAATTGCAATCTGAGTGTAAAGCAAAACATGTTCCAGTACTGTTGCAGATTTGGTATATGGTTCTGCTAAATAAGTGTCAGGTTTGGGTCAGTGTGCCTCATGGGCCAGTTTTAGTGAGTAAACAACTGGGAAAAACTGTAACTCTGGCTGTCTTTTATGTTGTTCTTGACAGAACACTAAAATAGAGTTTTTGACTGTACTCAATTGCATTATAAATTCTGCAACAAACTTGCACATGACACTATCAAACAGGTTTTTACATTGGGATTGACTCTTGGAACTCCCCATCCCGGATCCGGGATCGTGACTAAAGCCTCAGGCTCATTAGCATAACGCAACGTTAACGATTTCTGAAAATCGCAAAATAATAAAATGAAAATAAAAGAGCTGCCTAGTCAGATGTGGCTTTAGCAGCAGAGACAAGCTTAGCCTTTTCCATCTTAACAACACTGTCATCTCAGATTTTCAAAATATGCTTTTGAACCATAGAAATTGACTAATTTGTGTAAGAGTATGCAAAGCTGGAGCATAGCATTTTGAGTAGCATTTAAATGATAAGGACGGGCTGGTAACATTTTCACAAAAACCAGATAACCAAATAAATAAAATCATTTACCTTTGAAGAGCTTCTGATGTTTTCAATGAGGAGACTCTCAGTTACATACCAAATGCGCAGTTTTCCTGAAAGCGTCTGTGTGTAGGAGAAATCGTTCCGTTTTCTACATTGCATCTGGCTACCGAAACGAACCGAAAATTCAGTCACCTACAACGTCAAACTTTTCCGAATTAACTACATAATATCGACCGAAACATGGCAAACGTTGTTTGGAATCAATCCTCAAGGTGTTTTTTCACATATCTCTTCATTGATATGCAGTTCGTGGAAGCTTGCTTTCCTCTCTGTATCCCATGGAAAAATACTGGCAGCTGACTTTTGCGCACCAATTTCGGCGCAGGACACCGGGCGGACACCTGGTAAATGTGGTCTCTTATGGTCAATCTTCCAATGATCTGCCTACAAATACGTCACAATGCTGCAGACACCTTGGGGAAACGACAGAAAGGGCAGGCTCATTCCTCTCGCATTCACAGCCATATAAGGAGACAATGGAAAACAGAGCCTCAAAAATCCTGCTCATTTCCTGGATGCCGTCTCATCTTGGTTTTGCCTGAAGCTCACGTTCTAGGGCACGCACAGAAAATATCTTGGTAGTTCTGGACACGTCAGAGTGTTTTCTTTCGAAAGCTATCAATTATATGCATAGTCGAGCATCTTTTTGTGACAAAATATCTTGTTTAAAACGGGAACGTTTTTCATCCAAAAATGAAATAGCGCCCCCATAGCATCAAGAGGTTAACCTGTACGCAGTGAGACAGAGAGAAATACCAAAATGTCAACACATGCATACTGATAAAGAACAGCAAAGCATTCTACAGGGGGCTTTCACTTGCTATATGCTCCCATTGATGATGAAAGGCAAGGCAGTGTACTGACAGAAGTTTTTATATGATTTATGTTTTCCTATCAGGCTTCAGCAAAGCCCATGTTTTCCTTATGCAACTCCAGGTGCAGTCATACATCTGTTGTGCTGTGTTGTGTGGTGCTGTGTTCGTGTGGTGCTGTGTCTTTCGTGTTGTGCTGCTCTGTGCTGTGTTGTGACATGCAGATACAGCCTGCGTAATCAGCCCATATTAAACCAGCCTCGCAGATGGTTGTCTTGGCAGTGCCCTCCACACTCTCACTCCCCAGATCAATACAGACAGGCAGCTGGTAATATCCCCTGTTTATTATTTCCTGCCTAGTTTCTATAATGATATTATTAACACTTAGCCAAATGTGGTCGAGTCGTTAACAAGATGGACCTTTGATGTAGAGGGGTTGAGTAGCAGTGATGGCAAGCTGTTTTGAGAGGGTTGAGGGCACCCAGAGGGACCAGGAGACAGGTGCTCTCTCGTCAACACTGTTAGTCTAGTTACATTAACATTTCTCCTTTGCCTAAATATTGTCTTTAGGCTTGATTTATGATTGAATGGCTATGATGTCACTACTGGAAACAAACTGATGTTTAATGTTTTAAAAACACACTAACTCTAATCACTTCAGCTAAGTCTCGGGTTTATTTGTTGATATGGAAAGTGCTGCATGTTTATTGCTACTTCTTTAGTTCATAGAAAGCAGATAATCTCAAATCAAATCATATTTTATTTGTCACATGCTTTCTAAACAACAGGTGTAGACTTAACAGTGAAATTCTTCCCAACAATGCAGAGAGAAAAAATAGAAAAATAATAATACTTGGAATAAATACACAATGAGTAACAATAACTTGGATACTGTATATACACAGGGTACCAGTACCGAGTCAATGTGCAGGGGTACTAGGTAATTGAGGTAGATATATGCATATAGTGTAGGTAGGGATAAAGTGACTAGGCAACAGGATATAAACTCAGCAAAAAAAGAAACGGCCCTTTTTCAGGACCCTGTCTTTCAAAGATAATTCATAAAAATAGCGTCCCACCTCGACAACAGCCAGTGAAATTGCAGGGCGCCAAATTCAAAACAACAGAAATCCCATAATTAAAATGACTCAAACATACAAGTATTATGCACCATTTTAAAGATAGACCTCTTGTAAATCCAGCCACAGTGTCCGATTTCAAAAAGGCTTTACGGAGAAAGCACACCATGCGATTATGTTAGGTCAGCGCCTAGTCACAGAAAACCATACAGCCATTTTCCAGCAAAGGAGAGGGCTCACAAAAGTCAGAAATAGTGATTAAATGAATCATTTGATAAATTCATCAGATGGCACTCACAGGACTTCATGTTACACAATAAATGTGTTTTGTTCGATAAAGTTCATCTTTATGTCCAAAAACCTCAGTTGAAATTGGCGCCTTATGTACAGTAATCATTGTCTCAAACAAACATCCAGTGAAAATGCAGAGAACCACATCAAATTACAGAAATACTCATCATAAACATTGATTAAAGATACAAGTGTTTAACATACATTTAAAGATCAACTTCTCCTTAATTCAACCGCTGTGTTAGATTTCAAAAAGGCTTTACGGCAAAAGCACACGACGCGATTATGTTAGGCCAGCGCCTAGCCACAAAAACCATACAGCCATTTTCCAACCAAGGAGAGGTATCACAAAAGTCAGAAATAGCATTAAAATGAATCACTTACCCTTGATGACCTTCATCTGATGGCACTCCCAGGTCTCCATGTTAGACAATAAATGTTTGTTTTGTTCGATAATGTCCCTCTGTAACAGTTCTCGTCTGGTGAAGGAGAAGCGGACCAAAATGCAGAGTGGTATCTTTGATACATGTTTAATGATGAAGAACGAACAAACAATACAAAACAACAAACGGAACGTGAAAACCTATACAGCCTATCTGGTGACAACAAACACAGAGACAGGAAAAATCACCCACGAAATACTCAAAGAATATGGCTGCCTAAATATGGTTCCCAATCAGAGACAACGATAAACACCTGCCTCTGATTGAGAACCACTCCAGACAGCCATAGACTATACTAGACACCCCCACTAAACCACACACCCAATACCTAACAAAACCCCAAGACAAAACACACCACAATAAACCCATGTCACACCCTGGCCTGACCAAATAAATAAATAAAAACACAATATACTACGACCAGGGCGTGACAGAACCCCCCCCCCCCCCCTAAGGTGCGGACTCCCGGACGCACACCAAAAACCATAGGGGAGGGTCCGGGTGGGCGTCTGTCCATGGTGGCGGCTCCGGCGCAGGACGTGGACCCCACTCTATCAATGTCTTAGTCCCTCCTCCTCGCGTCCTTGGATAGTCCACCCTCGCCGCCGACCATGGCCTAGTAGTCCTCACCCAGAACCCCACTGGACTGAGGGGCAGCTCCTGAGGGGCCCAGACTGACCCCACTGGACTGAGGGGCAGCTTGGGACTGAGGGGCAGCTTGGGACTGAGGGGCAGCTCGGGACTGAGGGGTAGCTCGGGACTGAGGGGTAGCTCGGGACTGAGGGGTAGCTCGGGACTGAGGGGTAGCTCGGGACTGAGGGGTAGCTCGGGACTGAGGGGTAGCTCGGGACTGAGGGGTAGCTCGGGACTGAGGGGAAGCCCAGCACTGAGAGGAAGCCCAGCACTGAGAGGAAGCCCAGCACTGAGAGGAAGCTCAGGCAGGTAGTTGGATCCGGCAGATCCTGGCTGGCTAGCGGTTCTGGCAGATCCTGGCTGACTGGCGGATCTGGAAGAGTCTGGCTGACTGGCGGATCTGGAAGAGTCTGGCTGACTGGCGGATCTGGAAGAGTCTGGTTGACTGGCGGATCTGGAAGAGTCTGGCTGACTGGCAGATCTGGAAGAGTCTGGCTGACTGGCAGATCTGGAAGAGTCTGGCAGACTGGCGGATCCTGGCAGACTGGCGGATCTGGAAGAGTCTGGCTGACTGGCAGATCTGGAAGAGTCTGGCTGACTGGCAGATCTGGAAGAGTCTGGCTGACTGGCAGATCTGGAAGAGTCTGGCTGACTGGCAGATCTGGAAGTGTCTGGCTGACTGGCAGATCTGGAAGAGTCTGGCTGACTGGCAGATCTGGCTGATTCCATGAAGACTGGCAGCTCTGGCTGCTCCATGAAGACTGGCAGCTCTGGCTGCTCCATGCAGACTGGCAGCTCTGGCTGCTCCATGCAGACTGGCAGCTCTGGCTGCTCCATGCAGACTGACAGCTCTGGCTGCTCCATGCAGACTGACAGGAGAGGAGGAAGGCTCTGGCTGCGCTGAACAGGCGGGAGACTCTGGCAGCGCTGGAGAGGAGGAAGGCTCTGGCTGGGCTGGGCTGAACAGGCGGGAGACTCCGGCAGCGCGGGAGGCTCCGGCAGCGCAGGAGAGGAGAAAGGCTCCGGCAGCGCTGAACAGGCGGGAGACTCCGGCAGCGCAGGAGAGGCAAGGTGCACTGTAGGCCTGATGCGTGGTGCTAGCACTGGTGGTACTGGGCCGAGGACACGCATAGGAAGCCTGGTGCGGGGAGCTGCCACCGGAGGGCTGGTGTGTGGAGGTGGCACAGGATGGGCTAGGCCGTGAAGGCGTACTGGAGATCTTGAGAGCAGTGCTGGCACAGGATGTGCAAGGCTAGGAAGGTGCACAGGAGGCCTGGTGCGCGAGGCTGGCACCATCTTCACCAGCCGACTAACACGCACCTCAGGACGAGTATGGCGCGCTGACCCAGGTGCCATCAAATCCCCGACACGCTCCGTCGGGCGAATTCCATGCTTAAAGCACCAACACAGCAACTCCCTCATTTCTCTCTCCTCCAATTTCCCCATTAACTCCTTCACAGTCTCTGCTTCGCTCACCTCCAACACCAGCTCTGGTTCTGGTCTCCTCCTTGGCTCCTCACGATGGGAGAGTTGGCTCAGGTCTGACTCCTGACTCTGCCACACTCTCCCTGAGCCCCCCCCCAATACATTTTTGGGGCTGACTCTCGGGCTTCCTAGCCAACCGTGTTCCCTCGTATCGACGGTTCCTCTCTCTGGCTGCCTCTGCTCTCCTAAGTGCCTCCACCTGTTCCCATGGGAGGCGATCTCTTCCAGCCAGTATCTCCTCCTAAGTGTAACAACCCTTGCCATCCAAAACGTCTTCCCATGTCCATTCCTCCTTTCGCTGCTCCTGCTGCCGCTGCCTGTCTCCACTCCGCTTGGTCCTGTTGTGGTGGGTGATTCTGTAACGGTTCTCGTCTGGTGAAGGAGAAGCGGACCAAAATGCAGAGTGGTATCTTTGATACATGTTTAATGATGAAGAACGAACGAACAATACAAAACAACAAACGGAACGTGAAAACCTATACAGCCTATCTGGTGACAACAAACACAGAGACAGGAACAATCACCCACGAAATACTCAAAGAATATGGCTGCCTAAATATGATTCCCAATCAGAGACAACGATAAAACACCTGCCTCTGATTGAGAACCACTCCAGACAGCCATAGACTATGCTAGACACCCCCACTAAACCACACACCCAATACCTAACAAAACCCCAAGACAAAACACACCACAATAAACCCATGTCACACCCCGGCCTGACCAAATAAATAAAGACAAACACAATATACTACGACCAGGGCGTGACACCCTCTTTATGTCCTAAAACCTCAGTTTTGTTGGTGCGTTTAGTTCAGAAATCCAAAGGCACAATGCACACTCTCAACATCAAGACGAAAAGTTTAAAAAGTACAATAAAAGTTAGTAGAAACATGTCAAACGATGTTTAAAATCAATCCTCAGGTTGTTTTTGTCATAAATAATCAATAATATTTCAACCGGACAAAAGTTTTGTCAATAGAAAAGGAGAAACAAGAAATGTGCGCTCCCGATCACACGCAGGACTCATGGCTGGAAATTTCCACTGGCCTCTCATTGAAAGTGCTGTGTCTCCCTAATTTTCAGATTAAAAGTCTGAAACAATACCTAAAGACTGGACACATGTGGAGGAAGCCATTGATATCGTGAACTGGGTCCTAAGTCTTTGTATGGTGGATAGGATTTCAATTGAAAAACAGCCTTTCAAAATAATAGTACTTCCTGGTTGGATTTTCCTCAGGTTTTCACCTGCCATATCAGTTCTGTTATACTCACAGGCATTATCATAACAGTTTTGGAAACTTTAGAGTGTTTTCTATCCAAATCTACTAATTATATGCATATCCTAGCTTCTGGGCCTAAGTAGTAGGCAGTTTAATTTGGGCACGCTTTTCATCCAAAAATCCAAATGCTGCCCCTTACCCTAGTGAAGTTAAAACACTGTTTTCTATGCTTGTTCAATGAACCATAAACTTTCTACTGACTCTGAAAAACACCAAAGGAAAGATGCCCAGGGTAACAACTCATCTGCGTGAACATGCCTTAGGCATGCTATAAGGAGGCATGAGGACTGCAGATGTGGCCAGGGCAATAAATTGCTATGTCCGTACTGTGAGGCACCTAAGACAGCACTACAGGGAGACAGCACGGACAGCTGATCATCCTCGCAGTGGCACACCACGTGTAACAACACCTGCACAGGAAGGTACATCTGAAAATCACACCTGCGGGACAGATACAAGATGGCAACAACTGCCCGAGTTACACCAGGAACACACAATCACTCCATCAGTGCTCAGACTGTCCACAATAGACTGAGAGAGGCTGGACTTAGGGCTTGTAGGCCTGTTGTAAGGCAGGTCCTCACCAGACATCACCGGCAACAACATCGCCTATGGGCACAAAACCACCGTCGCTGGACCAGACAGGACTGGCAAAAAGTGCTCTTCCCAGTTTTGTCTCACCAAGGATGATGGTCGGATTTACGTTTATTGTCGAAAGATTGAGCGTTACAGCGAGGCCTGTACTCTGGAGCGGGATCAATTTGGAGGTGGAGGGTCCGTCATGGTCTGGGGAAGTGTGTCACAGCATTATCAGACTGAGCTTGTTGTCTTTGCAGGCAATCTCAACGCTGTGTGTTACAGGGCGGACATCCTCCTCCCTCATGTGGTACCCTTCCTGCAGGCTCATCCTGACATGACCCTCCAACATGACAATGCAACCAGCCATACTGCTCATTCTGTGCATGATTTCCTGCAAGACAGGAATGGCAGTGTTCTGCCATGGCCAGCGACGAGCCCAGATCTCAATCCCATTGAGCACGTATGGGACCTGTTGGATCGGAGGGTGAGGGCTAGGCCATACGCACTACCCACTGTAGCGACTTGCGGTCAGATGCCAAGCAGCTAGTAAAGATGCTCTCAATAGTGCAGCTGTAGAACTTTGAGGATCCGACAGCCCATAACAACTCTATTTAGCCTCCTGGGGGTGAAGAGGCATTGTTGTGAATTCTTCATGACTGTTTTGCTGTGTGCGGACCATGACAATTCCGTAGTCATGTGGACACTAAGGAATTTGAAGCTCTGGACCCTCTGCACTACAGCTCCACCAAAGTGTTGTGTAATGACCCAGTACAGCTAAATAAGGTCCCATTTTACCAATATAAACATCTCCTTACGTAGACTTTCTCCCTAATATTGCAGAAACGTTCTCTATGTTTGTATTCAAGTAATGGATTTGGTTTGTGATGTAAAAAACTAAAAGATATGAACAAATCCATATCAGTTGTTTTGTCCAGGGTTAATTTAGTGTAAAGATAATGCTGCTTGCAAACGAAAGCACTCTGAGCAATCATTTACCCTTATACCATTCCACCCACTGGAGTAATTGCAGTTTAATTCCACAGTAAATTACCTTCCCTACTAAGTAGAAGAGCGTGGCCTGGCTTGCATAATATCAAGTTAATCTGGCTGGTAGAGACCTGCGAGCTGTCAGGAGGTATACGTTTCGATGACAGATGACCCTAAATATCTTTCTTATGTGGTTATGAACAGCCTTTGGCTCCGTATTCTGATTATTCTTAGAAACACAAAAGGACAACTCCCCCGGAACATTAAGTTGTTTACTTGTCAAGGGCAAGTGCTGGAATATTTTTGCAGGCTAGGAAACAACATGCCTTTTAAGCTGCAAATTCGATCTCAGCAAGCGGACAGCTGCTGCTACAGGCTGGGGAAATGCCCAGCCGATGTCCACCTCCTAAAAAAAAACTCAACCAGTCTCTCAATCTGGGCCAGTGGGCAATGGACATAACACCCACTGAGTGAGCGTGAAATGCACTCAGACACAGGGAGAACATGACTGTCTCAAGGTTAATGGGATGACATGATTGGCTGTGAGTTATTCCTTTCTACTGGGTAATATAATGGACAGAACCATCTCTAAACTCAATGGCTGACTACCTTTTAAAAGTTGAGAGTCTTAGAGGGGGGAATGATGATTCAGTGAGGGAAGTCTTGCTCCAACAGAACTAACAGAAAATGTAACCGAAACCAGCTTTGATTTTTGAATGTCTAGCACGCAAAGGTTTCCTCTCATTTCATTCACCTATTTAGCACAACACCACATTTTTCACACACGATGAACAGAAAAACAGGGTAACTTCACCCAGGAGACCCAGGCAGGAACAGTACAGTACATTGGACTCTGGATAATTGTCTTCATATGGTGGGAATCAAATTGGATGAGAGGAGCGGGTGTATGGTGAAGGTGGTGGGGAGGGGCGGGGATATATGTCTGGCCCTCGTCTGCCAGCTGTGTGTGTGTGCGCTTGCATATGTGTGGTGGAACAACTCCCACCAGAGGCGTCACAGGGACGCATGCCCCCTCAGATTTGAGCTGTTCAAAAATATACATATACAGTACCAGTCAAAAGTTTGGACACCTACAATATTCATTCCAGGATTTTTCTTTATTTTTACTATTTTCTACATTGTAGAATAATAGTGAAGACATCAAAACTATGAAATAACACATATGGAATCACATAGTAACCAAAATATATTTGATTCAAAGGAGCCACCCTTTGTCTTGAAGACAACTTTGAACATATGTTTTCACTATTATTCTACAATGTAGAAAATAGTCAAAATAAAGAAAAACCCTGGAATGAGTAGATGTCCAAACTTTTGACTGGTACGGTATATACACTGCTAAAAAAAATAAAGGGAACACTTAAACAACACAATGTTTGGGTTTCACTGTTGGTTTGTGGGTGTTTGTTTTCTGTGTGTGTGTTTGTCGCCACACGGTACTGTTTCGGTTTCACGTTATCGTTTATTGTTTTTGTTCGAGTGTTCATTTTGTCTTTATTAAAATATCATCATGAACACTTACCAGGCTGCATCTTGGTCTGATCCTTACTCCTCTTCAGACAAAGAGGAAATCTGTCTTTACAGAAACACCCATCACAAAAGGACCACGGGCAGCAGCAGCGAACACAAGACTCCTGGACTTGTGAGGAGATTATGGACGGTAAAGGAACCTGGGTACAGCCAGGGGAATATTGCCGTCCCAAGGCAGAGCTGGAGGCAGCGAAGGCAGAGAGGCGCTGGTATGAGGAGACAGCATGACAGCGCGGCTGGAAGCCCGAGAGGCAGTCCCAAAAATGTATTGGGGGAGCACACAGGGAGTGTGGTGAAGCCAGCTAGGAGACCTGTGCCAACTTCCCGTGCTTACCGGAGAGAGAGAGGGACCGGGCAGGCACCGTGTTATGCGGTGGAGGGCACAGTCTCCCCAGTGCGTGTGCATAGCCCGATGCGGTACATTCCAGCTCCTCGTATCGGCCGGGCTAGAGTGGGCATCGAGCCAGGTGCCATGAAGCCGGCTCTACGCATCTGGTCTCCAGTGCATCTCCTCGGGCCGGCATACATGGCACCAGCCTTACGCATGGTGTCCCCGGTCCACCTCGCCGCACTGGCCTGGCTACCGGGAGCATTCAACCAGGTAAGGTTGGGCAGGCTCGGTGCTCAAGAGCTCCAGTGCGCCTGCACGGTCCGGTCTATCCAGTGCCACCTCCACGCACCAGTGCTCCGGTGGCAGCCCCCCGCACCAGGCTGTCTCTCCGTCTTCTGCTTACAGGTTCTCCCGCCTGTCCAGCGCTGCCAGAGCCTTCCTCCTCTCCATTGCAGCCAGAGTCTGCCGTCTGTCCTGAGCCGCCAGAGTCTGCCGTCTGTCCTGAGCCGCCAGAGTCTGCCGTCTGTCCTGAGCCGCCAGAGTCTGCCGTCTGTCCTGAGCCGCCAGAGTCTGCCGTCTGTCCTGAGCCGCCAGAGTCTGCCGTCTGTCCTGAGCCGCCAGAGTCTGCCGTCTGTCCTGAGCCGCCAGAGTCTGCCGTCTGTCCTGAGCCGCCAGAGTCTGCCGTCTGTCCTGAGCCGCCAGAGTCTGCCGTCTGTCCTGAGCCGCCAGAGTCTGCCGTCTGTCCTGAGCCGCCAGAGTCTGCCGTCTGTCCTGAGCCGCCAGAGTCTGCCGTCTGTCCTGAGCCGCCAGAGTCTGCCGTGTCCTGAGCCGCCAGAGTCTGCCGTCTGTCCTGAGCCGCCAGAGTCTGCCGTCTGTCCTGAGCCGCCAGAGTCTGCCGTCTGTCCTGAGCCGCCAGAGTCTGCCGTCTGTCCTGAGCCGCCAGAGTCTGCCGTCTGTCCTGAGCCGCCAGAGTCTGCCGTCTGTCCTGAGCCGCCAGAGTCTGCCGTCTGTCCTGAGCCGCCAGAGTCTGCCGTCTGTCCTGAGCCGCCAGAGTCTGCCGTCTGTCCTGAGCCGCCAGAGTCTGCCGTCTGTCCTGAGCCGCCAGAGTCTGCCGTCTGTCCTGAGCCGCCAGAGTCTGCCGTCCCTGAGCCGCCAGAGTCTGCCGTCTGTCCTGAGCCGCCAGAGTCTGCCGTCTGTCCTGAGCCGCCAGAGTCTGCCGTCTGTCCTGAGCCGCCAGAGTCTGCCGTCTGTCCTGAGCCGCCAGAGTCTGCCGTCTGTCCTGAGCCGCCAGAGTCTGCCGTCTGTCCTGAGCCGCCAGAGTCTGTCCTGTCCTGAGCCGCCAGAGTCTGCTCCCTGAGCCGCCAGAGTCTGCCGTCTCCTGAGCCGCCAGAGTCTGCCGTCTGTCCTGTCCTGTCCTGGCCGCCAGAGTCTGCCGTCTGTCCTGGGCCGCCAGAGTCTGCCGTCTGTCCTGGGCCGCCAGAGTCTGCCGTCTGTCCTGGGCCGCCAGAGTCTGCCGTCTGTCCTGAGCCGCCAGAGTCTGCCGTCTGTCCTGAGCCGCCAGAGTCTGCCGTCTGTCCTGAGCCGCCAGAGTCTGCCGTCTGTCCTGGGCCGCCAGAGTCTCCCGTCCGTCCTGGGCCGCCAGAGTCTCCCGTCCGTCCTGGGCCGCCAGAGTCTCCCGTCCGTCCTGGGCCGCCAGAGTCTCCCGTCCGTCCTGGGCCGCCAGAGTCTCCCGTCCCTGGGCCGCCAGAGTCTCCCGAGAGTCTCCCGCCGTCCTGGGCCGCCAGAGTCTCCCGTCCGTCCTGGGCCGCCAGAGTCTCCCGCCCCTGGGCCGCCAGAGTCTCCCGTCCGTCCTGGGCCGCCAGAGTCTCCCGTCCGTCCTGGGCCGCCAGAGTCTCCCGTCCGTCCTGGGCCGCCAGAGTCTCCCGTCCTCCTGGGCCGCCAGAGTCTCCCGCCGTCCTGGGCCGCCAGAGTCTCCCGTCCGTCCTGGGCCGCCAGAGTCTCCCGTCCGTCCTGGGCCGCCAGAGTCTCCCGTCCGTCCTGGGCCGCCAGAGTCTCCCGTCCGTCCTGGGCCGCCAGAGTCTCCCGTCCGTCCTGGGCCGCCAGAGTCTCCCGTCCGTCCTGGGCCGCCAGAGTCCCCGTCCGTCCTGGGCCGCCAGAGTCTCCCGTCCGTCCTGGGCCGCCAGAGTCTCCCGTCCCTGGGCCGCCAGAGTCGCCAGAGTCTCCCGTCCGTCCTGGGCCGCCAGAGTCTCCCGTCCGTCCTGGGCCGCCAGAGTCTCCCGTCCGTCCTGGGCCGCCAGAGTCTCCCGTCCGTCCTGGGCCGCCAGAGTCTCCCGTCCGTCCTGGGCCGCCAGAGTCTCCCGTCCGTCCTGGGCCGCCAGAGTCTCCCGTCCGTCCTGGGCCGCCAGAGTCTCCCGTCCGTCCTGGGCCGCCAGAGTCTCCCGTCCGTCCTGGGCCGCCAGAGTCTCCCGTCCGTCCTGGGCCGCCAGAGTCTCCCGTCCGTCCTGGGCCGCCAGAGTCTCCCGTCCGTCCTGGGCCGTCTCCCCGTCCGTCCTGGGCCGCCAGAGTCTCCCGTCCGTCCTGGGCCGCCCGAGTCTGTCCTGGGCCGCCCGAGTCTGTCCTGGGCCGCCAGAGTCTGTCCTGGGCCGCCAGAGTCTGTCCTGGGCCGCCAGAGTCTGTCCTGGGCCGCCAGAGTCTGTCCTGGGCCGCCAGAGTCTGTCCTGGGCCGCCAGAGTCTGTCCTGGGCCGCCAGTCGGCCAGGAGCCGCCAGACCTTTATTCACGTTCTGACCTTTATTTCCTTTGTCTTTATTTAGCATGGTCAGGGCGTGAGTTGGGGTGGGCAGTCTATGTTTGGTTTCTGTTTTGGCCTAGGCTACCTATTCTCAATCTGAGACAACTAACGACACCTGCCTCTGATTGAGAATCATACTTAAGTAGCCTGGGTTTCACTGTTGGTTTTTGGCTGTTTGTTTCCGTGTGTGTGTTTGTCGCCACACGGTACTGTTTCGGTTTTTGTAGATTTCACGTTATCGTTTATTGTTTTTGTTCGAGTGTTCATTTTGTCCTTATTAAAATATTGTCATGAACACTTACCACACTGCATCTTGGTCCGATCCTTACTCCTCTTCAGACGAAATCTGCCGTTACAGTGTAGGGTTAAGCTTTATTGATAGAGGAAGAGACAGACAGTTCTTGTCTGGTGGCTGATGGTGTACATGTGGTTTGATCATTAAACCTGCTAAATCCAGTCCTTGCTCCTACAGAGACTAATATATCCACCTGTACTCAGACCCTCAACTTACACAATTATAATACAGTGCACCGGTGCAATACTGCATAGACAAGGTGCAGAGAGCCACTACATCATTGGGAGTGCAGCGTTGTTGTCCTTTAATCATTTTTCTGTACAGCACAAATGTCTTGTCTATGCATGATTAAAACGGCATTCTATTGGGCATTGAACACTGGCAAGTCCATCTTCCTTGATAAAGGATTTTGTTTCACAACACTGACTAATGATTTGACTGTGTTTGCACTTTGCCTCAGCGATGAGTGGTGATCAATGGAAAACCCCTGGGAGTGAGTGCAGACAGACAGACCGACCTGGGTGACTATGGGATGATTCACCTACTGAGGGCCTCATTATGATCAGACATAGACAGGAGGCAGGGATGAGACAAATCAGATTTCACTCCTCTGATATAATAGAAACACTAGCTGCTCCCTCTGATATAATAGAAACACTAACTGTTCTCTCTCCGCCTGTACTGTGGCTGGCTGCCGATAAGCCCCATCACAGATCACAGTGTGACGCATACACAGACACTTCATCATACACACAGGCAGAATGTCAAACGACTGAGCGTCCTTTAATAAACGTCCCTCCCTGCAGAGGATCAGAAGTGCTGATAGTACCTACTGTATGGTGTAAAGTAATGGTCAACAAGAAGATGATTGAAGACGATGGAGTGTGTGAGTGTGCTTTAGTGTGTACAGTAGAAGTACTGAGTAGGAAGTAGCAGAATGCATACCCACTTCTTGAACCAAACGACAGACAGTGCTAGAGTAGGCAACCTATTAAAAATGTAACTTGCTCAAAGAGAAATGCTGAATCTGACAGGCCTCTCCTCCTCTGGCACTCCCTCAACACACTCCCACTTGAAAGACAGCATAATAAGATCACATCAACAACTCTCAACCCTTGAGATTTCTCACACTTGGGCGTGAATACGCTTGAATCTAATTGGCATGGAGTAATGTCATTGCTTCACACAGTTTACATCAATTTCAATACAGTTCAATCCAGGCTGTAATTTTTTTTCTCATCAATATCCACACAATACCATAATGACAAAGCAAACACAGGTTTTTTGACATTTTTTCAAATGTATTACAAATAAAACAACCAAATATCACTTTTACATAAGATTTTTACTTTACTCAGAACTTTGATGAAGCACCTTTGGCAGTGAATACAGCCTTGAGTCTTCTTGGATAGGACGCTACAACTTGGCAAACCTGTATTCGGTCAGGTTGGATTGGGAGCGTCGCTGCACAGCTATTTTCACATCTCTCCAGAGAAGTTAGATGGGGTTCAAGTCCGGGCTCTGGCTGGGCCACTCCAGGACATTCAGTGACTTGTCCCTAAGCCACTCCTGTGTTGTCTTGGCAGTGTGCTTAGGGTCATTGTCCTGTTGGAAGGTCCTGAAACAGGTTTTCATCAAGAATCTCTCTGTACTTTGCTCCGTTTATCTTTCCCTCAATCCTAACTACTCTCCCAGTCCATGCTACTGAAAAACATCCCCACAGCATGATGCTGCCACCACCACGCTTCACCATAGGGATGGTGCCAGGTTTCCTGTAGATGTGACACTTGGCATTCAGGCCAGAGAGTTCTATCTTGGTTTCATCAGACCAGAGAATCTTGTTTTTCATGGACCTAGAGTCCTTTAGGTGCCTTTTGGCAAACTCCAAGTAGGCTGTCATGTGCCTTTTACTGAAGAGTTGCTTCCGTCTGGCCACTCCACCACAAAGACCTGATTGGTGGAGTGCTGCAAAGATGGTTGTCCTTGTGGAAGGTTCTCCTATCTCCACAGAGGACCTCTGTAGCTCTGTCAAAGTGACCATCGGGTTCTTGGTCACCTCCCTGACCAATGCCCTTCTTCCCCAAATGAATACAACCACGAGCATAAAAACAATTATATTAATTTTTTAAACAATTATAAGCGCATTATAAGTGCAGCACTGCACACACGGCAGTAGGCTATATGCGTGAATGTTCCGCAAATGTGATTATGCATGTAATGCTTTTATTTTTATGATGAAAATGATCTTCCCCAAACTTGAAACTCAAGCGCTGCGTATGTATGCCAGTTAAGCTCTACATCCGTTGTAAAGTGGATTAATGTGATTCATTTTAAGAAGTTATTTGGCCACTTTAGTTGATACAAACCTTATCAAAATATATAGGCCTATAGGCTAGCCTCCATGAGGTGTGCAACTATGATTTGAAAAAGTCACGTGATAATATATCATTCACAAGTGATAGGCTAATATTGTCACCCATCAGAATATTATTGATTTAATCTTGTCTTTACATATACTAAATAATATATGTGTGAATTTTGTTTGGATTTAGAATGAACCATTATCATGCACCTGTCTTGAAACAGGGGCATGGGAAAAAATTCCATGTAATCTATGTACTTAAATAGCAAATGGAGGAGACTTTTCCCGTGGTTCATTTTCATGCCAGCCAGGAAGGTTATACCCCTGTTTTAAAGAGAAGCAATGTGTTTAATATTAGGAAAGTTGAGAAATAAATATAGTAGGCCTAGCCTATAGAAAGCTGATGGGATCCTCCTCTTTTTAATAGAGGTCATCACTCAGGCAATTGCATAGCCTATGTCACGCAACATGAGCTCATGGGCTCTCATTAAGTGTTTGATTCGATTTTTGATGACATTTGCATTGATGTCAGAGTGATTAGAAGGACAGTAGAGTGCTTAGTACCAGGCAGTTAGCAAGGCTACTAATGACCATCGACAGCATCAGAGCTTGGAGAAGCCTAATTACCATGACTAAACAGTCACGTGGAACTTGACTGTCATTTTGACTCGTGACCGCCTGTGTGGCGGTAATACGTTCACCGTAACAGCCCTAGACACAATGAATCTTAACAATGTAGTGTCTCACTCAGAATATGAACTCAAAATGAGACAAACAATAAATTGAACTTGATTCTCCATAAATATTCAAACTTCATCAAAGGCTGTGCTGTATGCAGAAGAGAAACAGACACAAATCAAACTCACTGACATCATCTCTCCATCCATACACATCTTTATATGGACCATTTCATGTGCTAAACAAAGCACTATATCAGTGTCTTCTCAGAAATCCTCTGATCAGGGCCTCCCGAGTGGTGCAGTGGTCTAAGGCACTGAATTGCAGTGCTAGCTGTGCAACTAGAGATTCTGGGTTTGAGTCCAGGCTCTGCCGCAGCCGGCCGCGACCGGGAGACCCATGTGGCAGCACACAATTGGCCCAGTGTTGTCCGGGTTAGGGGAGGGTTTGGCCGGCAGGGATGTCCTTATCCCATTGTGCACTAGTGACTCCTGTGGCGGGCTCGGCACATGCACACTGACAGTCGCCAGGTGTACGGTGTTTCCTCTGATACATTGGTACGCCTGGCATCTGTGTTAAGTGGGCATATAATATTAGCATAACAAAGAAAGAAATCAACAAAGTCAATAGTGAACCAGCCAAAGTTAGAAATCATAACCGTTTTTCTTTCTGTGCTGTCCCAGTGGCCCAGAGCAGACCTCTCTCGGGTGAAAGACGTGTGTTGGTTGACATTAGCAGCACACCCCTGTTAAAACCTGTTAGAGATCGGGCTACTTTTTTCAACATTCTGTTAAAAATCGCGCAACATTTCAACGTCCTGCTACTCTTGCCAGGAATATAGTATATGCATATGATTAGTGTGTGTGGATAGAAAACACTCTGAGTTTCTAAAACTGGTTAAATGATGTCTGTGACTATAACAGAACGTGTTTCGTGGTCAAAATCGCAAGGAAACCTGATCACAAAATCGACGAAGAAAAATCAATCCGCCAGTCTCTGTATTGTCTATTGCAAGGTATAATAGATAGCGACCGGCTTACAGTTCCTACAGCTTCCACACGATGTCGCCAGTGTTGTGAATTCTATGCAGGTAAATCCTTGGTCATATGAGTAATAGGCACATCCTCTCGTCGGGTACACAGCAGGAAGAAATGGAAGGGGGAAAGTGGACTAAGTTTTCCAAACTTGCTCCTATTGAATACAGATCGCTCTGTGATCAATTTGATCGTTTATTAACGTTTACTAATACCTAAAGTTGGATTACAGAAGTAGTTTGAAGTGTTTTGTCAAAGTTTGTAGGCAACTTTTTTAATTTAAAAAAATAACGTTGCGTTTAGAAACTGTGTTTTTCCTGGATCACACAGTCTTCATAAATTGACATTTTGGGTATACAAGGACCGATTTAATCGAAAAAAAAAGACCCAATTGTGATGTTTATGGGACATATAGGAGTGCCAACAAAGAAGCTCGTCAAAGGTAATGAATGTTTTATATTTTATTTCTGCGTTTTGTGTAGCGCCGGCTACGCTAATTATTTTGTTTACGTCCCCTTCAGGTATTTCGGGGTGTTGCATGCTATCAGATAATAGCTTCTCATGCTTTCGCCGAAAAGCATTTTAAAAATCTGACTTGTTGGCTAGATTCACAACGAGTGTAGCTTCAATTGAGTACCCTGCATGTGTGATTTTTCACGAGTGCTATTAGCATTTGGCGTAGCGCATTTGCATTTATTGTTGGCAACGTGGGTACTAACCACCGGTCCTGGGATTCATCATTACGCACACCTGTCACTCATTACGCGCCCCTGTGAATCATTATGATGATCATTGTGATGATTCACACCTGGACTCCATTACCTTCATAATTTCCACCCCTTTATATATCACTCTTGGTATTGTTCTTGTGTATCGGTGTTCTGCCTTATGTTAGTGCCATGTTATTGGTTTTGTTGTTTTATTAAAACATTTCACCTGCTTCCGACTCACCGCCCCATCATTACAGGTGACACCACCAGGCGGTAAATTAGTTAATAGACTATAAGAAAGTGTTCTAAACCTTTCTGCCTATAACATATAGTTCCCCTAGCCACTCTGACCACTCCGAGAGAGTCCTAGCAAAGTTCTTGCTAAGAAGCTATTATTATTTTGACCATTTTAATTGAAAACAATCATAGTAAGGTACTTGACTGTTACTCAGAAATTATTTGATATTGAGATCAAAATAACTTCTTAGGGTTAGATTTTCACAGATTCCTTTCTTTGGAAATTGAACGAGTGGAAATACAAAATCGATTGTGCATGCTATATGGACCTTTATAGGATATAAAAAAGGATTTTATCAAATAAAACGACACTTCATGTTATCTCTGAGACCCTTTGGATGATAAATCAGAGCAAGATTTCATAATGTAAGTCCACATTTCACCTACAGAGGTGAATTTATCAAACCTATCGCGGTGAGAAAAGTGTTTTTCTCCTCAAACAATAGCATGGCAATAGCTACTGTAAATTGGACAGTGTAGTTATATTAACAAGAATTTAAGCTTTCAGCCTAGATATAAGACTCTTATATGTATTGACATTTGTTGTTTCTCTAAAATTTGCGATGTTGACATAAGGCGCTGCATGATTTACAACAGTCCCGTTAACGGAACGCCTATCCCTAAACATTGTTTCAACCGGTCAATTCACGTTCGTATGTATTCCTCAGAGATCCTAGAATGTAACCAGACTTCACTATATCATTAGGGGTGTCGTATATCCTATAGGACACCAAATTTGATCAGAGAGTGATGCCTTAATGACACGCCGATGACGCGGCATGTCTTCATTTAATCGACTGTATCTTTGTCAAATAAGCACCAATCGGGGTCTAACAGCTAGCTAGATAGCCAATGAGCTGGGCTTTACAAGAGTATCCAGAAACCCTGTCCCGTTCGCAAAATGTAGGTGCTAACCTTTTGCGACAGTATGCCTTTTCCATTTGGACAAAAAGTATAAGAATATTCAGTTATGAAAACGGGTTGTTTTGCAAATGTTGAACTTATAATATGGCTACTAATACTGGAGTATACAGATTTCACAATATTCTTGCAGAAAAATGTCATATGAATGCAAATGGCTCCTTCACAATTTGGCCAAATGTACCTGGTGACCACACTAAATGTCATGTCGCTCGCTCAAACTTCAAGTTATCCATCTGAAACATTGCACATACACTGCTGCCATCTTGTGGACACCATCCAAATTACAACCAGTGATGGCTGGAAGTGGGACCTTTCTGTTGCATTTCAAAGATGGTGGTAGAAAAACACTGGTTGTTATTTTTCTTTGTATTTTCTTCTACCAGATCTATTGTGTTAGCTTATCCTACATTCAATTCACATTTCCACAAACGTCAAGGTGTTTCCTTTCAAATGGCACCAAGAATATGCATATCCTTGCTTCAGGGCCTGAGCTAGAGGGAGTTAGATTTGGGTATGTCATTTAGGCGAAAATTGAAAAAAAGGGGGGCTATCCCTAAAAGGAAATCTTTACTGGGTTCCTCAGGATGGGGGAAAATCCAGATCCCAGTTCCTAAATGCTCATTAGTTTGTACATACAGTAGAATGGGTCATGACAATGCTGTCTTCCTGCTAGGTAAGTGGTGAACCTGGGATAGTGTGATGGTAATGGAAAATGCACAGATGGAATGTCAACACTTCTTCTAGGCCATTCTATTTCCCACATCAACACTGTGGGGATTGGACACTGTGTACTTTACACATTAGTATTATGTTGCTTATGTCCATAAATAATTTTGCCATCTTGTCCCCAAAGCTGAAAACTGTGACACATCACCTCATCCTACAGCACTGTAGGTGTATGTTTTCCTCATAAGCAACGTTGACTGTGGATTCCTCCTGATCACTTCCAATGTTGCATTTCAAGTCTGGCTAATCCACAGAACTGAATTGATCAAGAATATCTGTCCTCAGAAACGCATCTAAGCATCTCTGAGCCATAAGGAAGCTAACCCTCGCTCAAGATAAAATCTTCAATCTCTAGATGCGGATTTGACTCTATAATCAGAGTCTCAGGAAATTTGGCAGTGGAGCGTCTCATCAGCAATGCTCTGCAGCCTGTCAGTCTGGTAAAGTGAAAAGGTCATTGCTGCTTGACTGAGAATCCAGTAATTGAACATTTCTTCGGTTTCCTAACTCATCAGAACGTCTGGAGGGAACATGGATGGGTGATTTTCTGTTGGCGCCTCGGCCCGTGTGTGACTGGTCGTGCTTGAGACAAACCTTCAAAAGAT
This sequence comes from Oncorhynchus masou masou, assembly GCF_036934945.1. NCBI lineage: Eukaryota > Metazoa > Chordata > Actinopteri > Salmoniformes > Salmonidae > Oncorhynchus > Oncorhynchus masou. The sequence goes on from NC_088217.1 coordinate 31,355,526, forward strand.
CTGACACGAAACAGTCTGCAGGAAATCGTGTGTGTGTCCATCCATATATCTGTCAGCCTTTGTTTTGTGTTAATGGGCACCGCATACACCATCAATAGATATAATAAAAAGTATTTTCAGTTTCATTATCACATTTGAATTCTCATGGGACATGCACTAAATTAGTGGAAATGGAAAACTATTGTCTTTTAAAAACTAACAAAGCAAAGGAATAAAAAAATAACAGGCTAATGTAATGGGAATTTTGATGTTTGTGTTTTTCTTATAACTGATTTATGTGTTCTATTAATGGGCTGTTCTAATAACCCATTTCTGTGTTCATGCAAGTGACTGATTAAACGAATCCTCACTTATCAGTATCTGTCACGCCTGCTCCTCTCTGGCGCTCGAGGGCACCAGGCTGCTCTTCATTACGCACACCTGTCACCATCTTTATGCGTATCAGCGCTCATTGGGATCACCTGGACTCCTTCACTTTATTGATTGCTGTCACGTTCTGACCATCGTCCGTGTGTGTTTTCCTTGTTTTAGTGTTGGTCAGGACGTGAGCTGGGTGGGCATTCTATGTTGTGTCTGGTTTGTCTATTTCTATGTTTGGCCTGATATGGTTCTCAATCAGAGGCAGGTGTTGGTCATTGTCCCTGATTGGGAACCATATTTAGGTAGCCTGTTTTGTGTTGGGTTTTGTGGGTGATTGTTCCTGTCTCTGTGTTTGTTGCACCAGATAGGGCTGTTTCGTTTTTTTTCACATTTCTTGTTTTGTAGATTGTTCATCTTTATTAAAGATGTTTTCAAGTAACCACGCTGCGTTTTGGTCCACCTCTCTTTTCCCAGAAGAAAACTGTTACAATTGCTTCTTTATCTGTGTCTTCCTCATGTTGATCCCCGTGTCAGCATTATTGTCGTTTTTGTTTTCTCCTGCCCAGATGCTGTCCGTGTTTCATGAAATGTTCACTCCCTGTACTTGTTTCTCATCTCCAGCATAGGTCCTTACAGTATCTGCAATTTGGCAATATGCTCAGACCTTGTTTTGAGAACGAACAAAAGATATCTCAGTTTCAAGGTATCAGCTTAGAGAGAAGCCTTGTGAGGTATTGGTCTGTCACATGTTATGAACCAGCATTGGTTGATTTTCCGGCCTTAGCAATGGTCAGGATATGTAATATATGCTCATACCACGCTCTCACTTTTTGTATGCCACTATTGTATCAAATACACCGGATTTGGCGCCTCAGGTTTCCCGCCCTATCTCACACGTGCAGCCCCGCAGGCAGGCTAATAGAAAAGCCTCTTTCAGATAATAACACATGTAATATAGATGATAATAATAATTATACAATTATCAATAATACTATAGATTCTCACTGTTACTACTTTAGGAAGAAAGTTTTATAAAGCCTCATATGAAGCAGACATTGTGATATTGATACAATGTGTTTTGTAGATTACTGCACTGACAAAATGCAACAATCAAATTTTAGAACCGCAGCATAGAATTCTGGTACCTCGTGCTCCCTCTGTAAGGGCCATTATTAATATTTATAACTTACGTGTTAAAAGGTTAAGCTCGGGTCCCTGGGTCTGAACCCCGCCCTGTGCAACTGGATCCTGCACTTCCTGACGGGCCGCCCCCAGGTTGTGAAGGTAGGAAACAACACTTCAACTTTGATGATCCTCAACTCTCATCCTCATGCTCAGCCCACTCCTATATTCCCTGTTCACCCATGACTGCATGGCCACGCACGCCTCCAACTCAGTCATCAAGTTTGCAGACAACACAACAGTAGTAGGCCTGATTACCAACAATAACGAGACAGCCTACAGAGAGGAGGTGAGGGACCTGGGAGTTTGGTACCAGGAAAATAACCTCTCACTCAATGTCAACAAAACAAAGAAGCTGGTTGTGGACTTCTGGAGATAGATAGAACACGCCCCTATCCACATCGACTGGACCGCAGTGGAGCAGGTAGAAAGCTTCAAGTTCCTCAGCGTACACATCACTGACGATCTGAAATGGTCCACCCACAGTGTGGTGAAGAAGTCGCAACAGAGCCTCTTCAACCTCAGGAGGCTGAATAAATTTGTCCTGTCCTCTAAAACCCTCACAAACTTTTACAGATGAACACTTGAGAGCATCCTGTCTGGCTGTATCACCGTCTGGTAAGACAACTGCACCGCCATCAACCGCAGTGCTCTCAGTCTGCCAAATGCATAATCGAGGGCAAACTACCTGCCCGCCAGGACACCTACAGCACCCGACGTCACAGGAAGGCCAAAAATATCAAAGACAACAACAACCCGAGCCACTACCTGTTCACCCCGTTATCATCCAGAAGGCGAGGTCTGTACAGGGGCATCAAAGCTGGGACCGAGAAACTGAACAATTGTTTCTATCTCAAGGCTATCAGACTGTTAAATAGCCATCACCAGGCGGCTTCCACTCGGTTCAGTAACCCTGTACCTTAGAGGCTGCTGCCCCATATACATAGACTTGAAATCAATGAATTTATTTGGAAAATGGAACACTAGTCACTTTAATAAATGTTTACAAGTTTTGCAGGTTCCATTTCATATGTACAGTGGTGGCAAAAAGTATTTAGTCAGCCACTTAAAGTGAAGTTCTCCCACTTAAAAAGATGAGAGAGGCCTGTAATTTTAATCAAAGGTACTTATTTTCCATCATAATTTGCAAATGAAAAAAATTAAAAATCACAATGTGATTTTTAATGAATTTATTTGGAAAATGGACTGGTGTCTTTTATACTGATAACAAGTTCAAACAGGTGCCATTAATACATGGAAAATAGGACAGAGCCTCTTAAAGAAGATGTTACAGGTCTGTGAGAGAAAATCTTACTTGTTTGTAGGTGACCAAATACTTATTTTCCACCATAATTTGCAAATAAATAAACCCAAAAATCCTACAATATTTATATATTTTTTTCCATTTTGTCTGTCATAGATTGAAGTGTACCTTGATGGAAAATACAGGCCTTAGCATCTGTTTTACAGCACTGTTTGAGAACTTGCACAATTGGTGGCTGACTAAATATAATATAATATATACTGTATTTAGTATATGCCACCCAGACATTGCTCGTCCTAATATTTATATATTCCTTAATTCCATTATTTTACTTTTAGATTGTGTGTATTGTTGTGAATTGTTAGCACTGTTGTTACAGCACTGTTTGAGCTTGAAACACAAGCATTTCGCTACACCCGCAATAACATCTGCTAAACATGTGGATGTGACAAATAAAATTTGATTTGATTTGATCTACAAAGCCCTTCACCACCTTATCTCTCAGACCTTCTTCTCCCCCACCAACCCACAACGCAATCAGTTCTGCCACAGTGGGCCACCTTGTCATCCCCAGGTTGAAGCTCCAGTGCTTCGGCGACAAGGCCTTCTCCAGGGTTGCTCCTAGGCTCTGGAACTTCACTATCTTTCAATCCCTCCTAATGCCACACCTCTTTGACAAGGCCTACCCTTAAGCCCCCCACCTAACTCTTACCCAAACTGGGTTCAAATCGAGATCCCAACCATCCCCCTCCCCATAGACTGATACCTCACACTCGTTCCCTTCTTTCAGCCCACATCTCTTTTATTCATGTCTTGTTTAGTCTGTTTTGTTTTTTTGGGTCCTTGAAAAGCTCCATATAAGTCCCATGTATTATTATTTGTACTATTATTGTGTACGCAACCAATAACATTTTATTTTGATTGGAGTGAAATATTGCATGAACTCTTTGAGAAAAAAAGTATAATTCAGATGGATTTGAGTCAAATGTTGTATGCTGGGACTTTTACTAAATAAAACTCATTAACTGTTGATATACTGATTTATATATGTGCTGTAGCGATACATTTATATTCTCCTATAATAACAGAAAATCGCAAATATCTTGAAAATCTGGCCTTATTTACTTACCCCCTTCTGAGTCACTTGGCACTGCAAAAGGCTGCTGGTCAGGAGCACTGGAGGTTGCATCTTCCCTGTCCAAGCCAGTGGTTATCTGTCAAGCGACAGACATATGGGTACACTCACAATCGCCCCAAGTCCACCTGTTATGGCATCATTGACTTGAATGGGGACCCCAGTTCTATTAATTCTTATTTCTATGGTGGTAACTAGTGACAACCCTGAAGGGCTTGAGCCTTCTGGGCCAAGATTCACAAAGCCTAACAACAAAGTTAAGTTAATAAATCTTCTTTGGGATCGGTGTCCCTTCCACGGGACGGTTGAGCTAAAGTAGGATAATGCGATTAGCATGAGGTTGTATGTAAAAAGAACATTTCCCAGGACAGACATATCTGATATTGGCAGAAAGCTTAAATTCCTGTTAATCTAACTGCACTGTCCAATTTACAGTAGCTATTACAGTGAAATAATACCATGCTATTGTTGCACAATTTTGAACATGAAAAGTTATTAATAAACATATTAGGCCCATTTGGGCAGTCTTGATACAGCATTTTGAACAGAAATGCAATGGTTCATTGGATCAGTCTAAAACGTTTCACATACACTGATGCCATCTAGTGGCCAACAGCTAAATTGCTCCTCGGCTGGAATAATACATTATGGTCTTTCTCTTGCATTTCAAAGATGATGGTACAAAAAATACAAAAGAACAGTTGGTTCTTCTTTGTATTATCTTTTACCAGATCTATTGTGTTATATTCTCCTATATTCCTTTCACATTTCCATAAACTTCAAAGTGTTTCTTTTCAAATGGTACCAAGAATATGCATATCCTTGCTTCAGGGCCTGAGCTACAGGCAGTTAGATTTGGGTATGTCATTTTAGGCGAAAATTGAAAAAAAGTGGCTAATCTTTAAGAAGATTTGTAAGTTGTTTGAGAAGTTTGTGAGAAAATCATTCAATCTTAAGATGTTGTTGAGGAATTGCACTTAAGAACTATCTTATGAACTTATTTTTTTCTCTTAAGAATCTTCTTACGTTTTTGTACAGTGCCATATTTTCCTAACGGGAAACCCTGAGGGTTTAGTTTTTTGTTTTTCTTGGAATAGAAACACCATAATGTTAATCAAATTAATTAAGCTACATTTCTTAAAATCAATCCCATATACTATGTTCTTACAAAAAAGGTTTTAAATTATTTAGTACATAATTTAGTAAAAACTGTCAAATGCTTCTCAAAGATGCCCTCTGGTGGTCAAACTAGCACTAACTAGCATTAACCCTTTCTGACACAGAATAAATTCCCCAAGCACTTCCCAATCGTTTGTGTAGTTCAAGTCTGCAGACATTTGTGCATCTCCCGTCAGAACAGGATCTGCACACACACGTGTTCACATTTTCCGTCTGTTTCCCGCATCGCAGTCATTGTTGTTTTAATTACTAATAATAACTTGGGAAATGTGTGCGTTTCTATCAAAGTACGTGCCTTATTATGTTATAATAGTTTCTGTATGTCGTTTCTACTGTAGCTCACTGTGTGTATGGAGCATAATATATTTGTGTATATTCCTTATAACCGCAGACATGTGAGGTAACGTTACTCATTTCATAACCTTTATGGTGTTATATTCAATTGTGCTTATGTAGCTAGCTACATTATTCTATGAGCTCTGTAAAACAATGCTAATTGCATCTGAGAAGTATTAGCTTGTGTTGTATTATGAAGCTACCCTGACCTTATGACTCCCAAATGGCGCAGTGGTCTACGACACTGCATCTTAGTGCTAGAGGTGTCACGACAGACACCCTGGTTCGAATCTAGGCTGTATCACAACCAGCTGTTGGGAGTCCCATAGGGCGGTGCACAATTGGCCTAGCGTCATCCGAGGTTGGCTGGTGTAGGCCGTCATTGTAAATAATAATTTGTTAGTTAAATGAATTAAAAAATATGACCATGGTTTGTTTTTATTTGGCCTATTTAGCACAGCACTGTTCTGCCCTGCCTTGCCCCCTTGTGGAGATCAAAAGATACTTTCTTACTGTTATAACTCAAATTTGTGATTTCTGTCAATTCAATATACTATTTTTATAGCAGTGTTTTATGTTACTTCTTTGGAATATTGTTTTATTGCTATATCGTTATATTGTATTCTAATGAATAATTCATCTTTATTCTGTACTTTCAGAAACCACAGACAGTACTGGCCAATATCAGAACTGGAGCTGGAGCTGGACATGTTTGGAGCTGAAGATGGATTAGTATGCGAGCGTACACTCCTTAACAGTTTTACTGGATGAAAACACAGCAAGAAAACACATAGGCCAATATGTAATAGTCATCTATTTTATTGCAGTATTGGTGGTGGTTGGTTGAATAACAACAACTTGTTTTACTAGAGGGGGAAAAAATGAATATGCGTAACCCATATTTAATATTCATACAATGACTGAACAACTGCATTTCCACACCTACCTCTAAAGGCATAGTATCATGGCAACGAATAGTATCATGGCATAATAACATGGCATAGTATCATGGCATAGTATCATGGCATAGTATAGTATCATGGCATAGTATAATGGCATAGTAGAGTATCATGGCATAGTATAGCATCATGGCATAGTATCATGGCATATTATTATGGCATAGTATCATGGCATAGTAAAGTATCATGGCATAGTATCATGGCATAGTATAGTATCATGGCATAGTATAGCATCATGGCATAGTATCATGGCATAGTATCATGGCATAGTATCATGGCATAGTAGAGTATCATGGCATAGTATCATGGCATAGTATCATGGCATAGTATCATGGCATAGTATCATGGCATAGTAAACTATCATGGCATAGTATCATGGCATAGTATAGCATCATGGCATAGTATCATGGCATAGTATAGTATCATGGCATAATATAGTATAATGGCATAGTATAGTATCATGGCATAATATAGTATAATGGCATAGTATAGTATCATGGCATAATATAGTATCATGGCATAGTATCATGGCATAGTATCATGGCATAGTATAGTATCATGGAATAGTATAGTATCATGGCATAGTATAGTATCATGGCATAATATAGTATAATGGCATAGTATAGTATCATGGCATAATATAGTATAATGGCATAGTATAGTATCATGGCATAATATAGTATCATGGCATAGTATCATGGCATAGTATCATGGCATAGTATAGTATCATGGCATAGTATCATGGCATAGTATAGTATCATGGCATAGTATCATGGCATAGTATAGTATCATGGCATAATATAGTATAATGGCATAGTATAGTATCATGGCATAATATAGTATCATGGCATAGTATCATGGCATAGTATCATGGCATAGTATAGTATCATGGAATAGTATAGTATCATGGCATAGTATAGTATCATGGCATAGTATCATGGCATAGTATCATGGCATAGTATAGTATCGTGGCATAGTATCACGGCATAGTATAGTATCATGGCATAGTATCATGACATAGTATCATGGCATAGTATAGTATCATGGCATAGTATCATGGCATAGTATAGTATCATGGCATAGTATCATGGCACAGTATAGTATCAAGGCATAGTATCATGGCATAGTATCATGGCATAGTATCGTGGCATAGTATAGTATCATGGCATAGTATCATGGCATAGTATCATGGCATAGTATCATGGCATAATATCATAGCATAGTATAGTATCATGGCATAGTATCATGGCATAGTATAGTATCATGGCATAGTATAGTATCATGGCATAGTATCATGGCATAGTATAGTATCATAGTATAGTATCATGGCATAGTATAGTATCATGGCATAGTATCATGGCATAGTATAGTATCATGGCATAGTATAATATCATAGTATAGTATCATGGAATAGTATTATGGCATAGTATAGTATCATGGCATAGTATCATGGCATAGTATCGTATCATTGCATAGTATCATGGCATAGTATAGTATCATGGCATAGTGTCATGGCATAGTGTCATGGCATAGTATAGTATCATGGCATAGTATAGTATCATAGTATAGTATCATGGAATAGTATTATGGCATAGTATAGTGTCATGGCATAGTATCGTATCATTGCATAGTATCATGGCTTAGTATAGGATCATGGCACAGTGTCATGGCATAGTATAGTATCATTGCATAGTATCATGGCATAGTATAGTATCATGGCATAGTATCATGGCATACTATAGTATCATGGCATAGTATCATGGTAGAGTATAGTATCATGGCATAATATAGTGTCATGGCATAGTATCATGGCATTGTATAGTATCATGGCATAGTAGAGTATCATGGCATAGTATCATGGCATAGTATAGTATCATGGCATAGTATCATGGCATAGTATCATGGCATAGTATCATGGCATAGTATCATGGCATAGTATCATAGCATAGTATAGTATCATGGCATAGTATAGTATCATGGCATAGTATCATGGCATAGTATCATGGCATAGTATAGTATCATAGTATAGTATCATGGCATAGTATAGTATCATGGCATAGTATCATGGCATAGTATAGTATCATGGCATAGTATAGTATCATGGCATAGTATCATGGCATAGTATCATGGCATAGTATAATATCATAGTATAGTATCATGGAATAGTATTATGGCATAGTATAGTATCATGGCATAGTATCATGGCATAGTATCGTATCATTGCATAGTATCATGGCATAGTATAGTATCATGGCATAGTGTCATGGCATAGTGTCATGGCATAGTATAGTATCATGGCATAGTATAGTATCATAGTATAGTATTATGGCATAGTATAGTATCATGGCATAGTATCATGGCATAGTATCGTATCATTGCATAGTATTATGGCTTAGTATAGTATCATGGCACAGTATCATGGCATAGTATAGTATCATTGCATAGTATCATGGCATAGTATAGTATCATGGCATAGTATCATGGCATACTATAGTATCATGGCATAGTATCATGGCATAGTATAGTATCAGGGCATAGTATAATGGTAGAGTATAGTATCATGGCATAATACAGTGTCATGGCATAGTATCATGGCATAGTATAGTATCATGGCACAGTATCATGGCATAGTATAGTATCATGGCATAGTATCATGGCATTGTATAGTATCATGGCATAGTATAGTATCATGGCATAGTATAGTATCATGGCACAGTATCATGGCATAGTAGAGTATCATGGCATAGTATCATGGCATAGTATAGTATCATGGCATAGTATCATGGCATAGTATCATGGCATAGTATCATGGCATAGTATCATAGCATAGTATAGTATCATGGCATAGTATCATGGCATAGTATAGTATCGTGGCATAGTATCATGGCATAGTATCATGGCATAGTATCATATCATAGTATAGTATCATGGCATAGTATAGTATCATGGCATAGTATCATGGCATAGTATAGTATCATGGCATAGTATAGTATCATGGCAGGCATAGTATAGTATCATGGCATAGTATCATGGCATAGTATAGTATCATGGCATAGTATCATGGCATAGTATAGTATCATGGCATAGTATCATGGCATAGTATCATGGCATAGTATCATGGCATAGTATCATAGCATAGTATAGTATCATGGCATAGTATAGTATCATGGCATAGTATCATGGCATAGTATCATGGCATAGTATCATGGCATAGTATCATAGCATAGTATAGTATCATGGCATAGTATCATGGCATAGCATAGTATCATGGCATAGTATCATGGCATAGTATCATGGCATAGTATAGTATCATAGTATAGTATCATGGCATAGTATAGTATCATGGCATAGTATCATGGCATAGTATAGTATCATGGCATAGTATCATGGCATAGTATAGTATCATGGCATAGTATAATGGTATAGTATAGTATCATGGCATAGTATCATGGCATAGTATCATGTTATTGTATAGTATCATGGCATAGTATCAGTATCATATCATGGTCATAGTATAGTATCATGGCATAGTATAGCATCATGGCATAGTATCATATCATAGTAAACTATCATGGCATAGTATCATGGCATAGTATAGCATCATGGCATAGTATCATGGCATAGTATCATGGCATAGTATCAGTATCATTGCATAGTATTATTGGCATAGTATAGTATCATGGCACAGTATCATGGCATAGTATAATGGCATTGTATAGTATCATGGCATAATATAGTATCATGGCATAGTATCATGGCATACTATAGTATCATGGCATAGTATCATGGCATAGTATAGTATCATGGCATAGTATAATGGTATAGTATAGTATCATGGCATAATATAGTGTAATGGCATAGTATATGTATCATGGCATAATATAGTATCATGGCATAGTATAGTATCATGGCATAGTATCATGGCATAGTATAGTATCATGGCATAGTATCATGGCATAGTATAGTATCATGGCATAGTGTCATGGCATAGTATAGTATCATGGCATAGTATAGTATCATGGCATAGTATCATGGCATAGTATAGTATCATGGCATAGTATAGTATCATGGCATAATATAGTATAATGGCATAGTATAGTATCATGGCATAATATAGTATCATGGCATAGTATCATGGCATAGTATCATGGCATAGTATAGTATCATGGAATAGTATAGTATCATGGCATAGTATCATGGCATAGTATAGTATCATGGCATAGTATCATGGCATAGTATCATGGCATAGTATCATGGCATAGTATCAGTATCATTGCATAGTATCATGGCATAGTATAGTATCATGGCATAGTATCATGACATAGTATCATGGCATAGTATAGTATCATGGCATAGTATCATATCATAGTATAGTATCATGGCATAGTATCATGGCATAGTATAGTATCATGGCATAGTATCATGGCATAGTATCATGGCATAGTATCATGGCATAGTATAGTATCATGGCATAGTATCATGGCATAGTATCATGGCATAATATCATAGCATAGTATAGTATCATGGCATAGTATCATGGCATACTATAGTATCATGGCATAGTATCATGGTATAGTATAGTATCATGGCATAATATAGTGTCATGGCATAGTATCATGGCATTGTATAGTATCATGGCATAGTATCATGGCATTGTAGTATCATGGCATAGTATCATGGCATAGTATAGTATCATGGCATAGTATCATGGCATAGTATCATGGCATAGTATCATCATGGCATAGTATCATAGCATAGTATAGTATCATGGCATAGTATAGTATCATGGCATAGTATCATGGCATAGTATCATGGTATAGTATCATAGTATAGTATCATGGCATAGTATAGTATCATGGCATAGTATCATGGCATAGTATAGTATCATGGCATAGTATAGTATCATGGCATAGTATAGTATCATAGTATAGTATCATGGAATAGTATTATGGCATAGTATAGTATCATGGCATAGTATCATGGCATAGTATCGTATCATTGCATAGTATCATGGCATAGTATAGTATCATGGCATAGTGTCATGGCATAGTGTCATGGCATAGTATAGTATCATGGCATAGTATAGTATCATAGTATAGTATTATGGCATAGTATAGTATCATGGCATAGTATCATGGCATAGTATCAGATCATTGCATAGTATTATGGCTTAGTATAGTATCATGGCACAGTATCATGGCATAGTATAGTATCATTGCATAGTATCATGGCATAGTATAGTATCATGGCATAGTATCATGGCATACTATAGTATCATGGCATAGTATCATGGCATAGTATAGTATCAGGGCATAGTATAATGGTAGAGTATAGTATCATGGCATAATACAGTGTCATGGCATAGTATCATGGCATTGTATAGTATCATGGCATATCATGGCACAGTATCATGGCATAGTATAGTATCATGGCATAGTATCATGGCATTGTATAGTATCATGGCATAGTATCATATCATAGTACAGTATCATGGCATAGTATCATGGCATATCATGGCACAGTATCATGGCATAGTATCAGTATCATGGCATAGTATCATGGCATAGTATAGTATCATGGCATAGTATCATGGCATAGTATCATGGCATAGTATCATGGCATAGTATCATAGCATAGTATAGTATCATGGCATAGTATCATGGCATAGTATAGTATCGTGGCATAGTATCATGGCATAGTATCATGGCATAGTATCATATCATAGTATAGTATCATGGCATGGTATAGTATCATGGCATAGTATCATGGCATAGTATAGTATCATGGCATAGTATAGTATCATAGTATAGTATCATGGAATAGTATTATGGCATAGTATAGTATCATGGCATAGTATCATGGCATAGTATCGTATCATTGCATAGTATCATGGCATAGTATAGTATCATGGCATAGTGTCATGGCATAGTGTCATGGCATAGTATAGTATCATGGCATAGTATAGTAGCATAGTATAGTATCATGGAATAGTATTATGGCATAGTATAGTATCATGGCATAGTATCATGGCATAGTATCGTATCATTGCATAGTATTATGGCTTAGTATAGTATCATGGCACAGTATCATGGCATAGTATAGTATCATTGCATAGTATCATGGCATAGTATAGTATCATGGCATAGTATCATGGCATACTATAGTATCATGGCATAGTATCATGGCATAGTATAGTATCATGGCATAGTATAATGGTAGAGTATAGTATCATGGCATAATACAGTGTCATGGCATAGTATCATGTTATTGTATAGTATCATGGCATAGTATCATGGCACAGTATCATGGCATAGTATAGTATCATGGCATAGTATAGCATCATGGCATAGTATCATGGCATAGTAAACTATCATGGCATAGTATCATGGCATAGTATAGCATCATGGCATAGTATCATGGCATAGTATCATGGCATAGTATAGTATCATGGCATAATATAGTATAATGGCATAGTATAGTATCATGGCATAATATAGTATAATGGCATAGTATCATAGCATAGTATCATGGCATAATATAGTATCATGGCATAGTATCATGGCATAGTATAGTATCATGGAATAGTATAGTATCATGGCATAGTATAGTATCATGGCATAATATAGTATCATGGCATAGTATCATGGCATAGTATCATGGCATAATATAGTATAATGGCATAGTATAGTATCATGGCATAATATAGTATCATGGCATAGTATCATGGCATAGTATCATGGCATAGTATATGTATCATGGTATCATAGTATAGTATCATGGAATAGTATCATGGCATAGTATAGTATCATGGCATAGTATCATGGCATAGTATAGTATCATGGCATAGTATCATGGCATAGTATAGTATCATGGCATAATATAGTATAATGGCATAGTATAGTATCATGGCATAATATAGTATAATGGCATAGTATAGTATCATGGCATAATATAGTATCATGGCATAGTATCATGGCATAGTATCATGGCATAGTATAGTATCATGGAATAGTATAGTATCATGGCATAGTATCATGGCATAGTATAGTATCATGGCATAGTATCATGGCATAGTATCATGGCATAGTATAGTATCGTGGCATAGAATCACGGCATAGTATAGTATCATGGCATAGTATCATGACATAGTATCATGGCATAGTATAGTATCATGGCATAGTATCATGGCATAGTATAGTATCATGGCATAGTATCATGGCACAGTATAGTATCAAGGCATAGTATCATGGCATAGTATCATGGCATAGTATCGTATCATGGCATAGTATCATGGCATAGTATCATGGCATAGTATCATGGCATAATATCATAGCATAGTATAGTATCATGGCATAGTATCATGGCATAGTATAGTATCATGGCATAGTATAGTATCATGGCATAGTATCATGGCATAGTATAGTATCATAGTATAGTATCATGGCATAGTATAGTATCATGGCATAGTATCATGGCATAGTATAGTATCATGGCATAGTATAATATCATAGTATAGTATCATGGAATAGTATTATGGCATAGTATAGTATCATGGCATAGTATCATGGCATAGTATCATCATAGTATAGTATCATGGCATAGTATAGTATCATGGCATAGTGTCATGGCATAGTGTCATGGCATAGTATAGTATCATGGCATAGTATAGTATCATAGTATAGTATCATAGTATAGTATCATGGAATAGTTTTATGGCATAGTATAGTATCATGGCATAGTATCATGGCATAGTATAGTATCATGGCATAATATAGTATAATGGCATAGTATAGTATCATGGCATAATATAGTATAATGGCATAGTATAGTATCATGGCATAATATAGTATCATGGCATAGTATCATGGCATAGTATCATGGCATAGTATAGTATCATGGAATAGTATAGTATCATGGCATAGTATCATGGCATAGTATAGTATCATGGCATAGTATCATGGCATAGTATCATGGCATAGTATAGTATCGTGGCATAGTATCACGGCATAGTATAGTATCATGGCATAGTATCATGACATAGTATCATGGCATAGTATAGTATCATGGCATAGTATCATGGCATAGTATAGTATCATGGCATAATATAGTATAATGGCATAGTATAGTATCATGGCATAATATAGTATAATGGCATAGTATAGTATCATGGTATAATATAGTATCATGGCATAGTATCATGGCATAGTATCATGGCATAGTATAGTATCATGGAATAGTATAGTATCATGGCATAGTATCATGGCATAGTATAGTATCATGGCATAGTATCATGGCATAGTATCATGGCATAGTATAGTATCATGGCATAGTATCATGGCATAGTATAGTATCATGGCATAGTATCATGACATAGTATCATGGCATAGTATAGTATCATGGCATAGTATCATGGCATAGTATAGTATCATGGCATAGTATCATGGCACAGTATAGTATCAAGGCATAGTATCATGGCATAGTATCATGGCATAGTATCGTGGCATAGTATAGTATCATGGCATAGTATCATGGCATAGTATCATGGCATAGTATCATGGCATAATATCATAGCATAGTATAGTATCATGGCATAGTATCATGGCATAGTATAGTATCATGGCATAGTATAGTATCATGGCATAGTATCATGGCATAGTATAGTATCATAGTATAGTATCATGGCATAGTATAGTATCATGGCATAGTATCATGGCATAGTATAGTATCATGGCATAGTATAATATCATAGTATAGTATCATGGAATAGTATTATGGCATAGTATAGTATCATAGTATAGTATCATAGTATAGTATCATGGAATAGTATTATGGCATAGTATCATGGCATAGTATCATGGCATAGTATCGTATCATTGCATAGTATCATGGCTTAGTATAGGATCATGGCACAGTGTCATGGCATAGTATAGTATCATTGCATAGTATCATGGCATAGTATAGTATCATGGCATAGTATCATGGCATACTATAGTATCATGGCATAGTATCATGGCATAGTATAGTATCATGGCATAGTATCATGGTAGAGTATAGTATCATGGCATAATATAGTGTCATGGCATAGTATCATGGCATTGTATAGTATCATGGCATAGTATAGTATCATGGCACAGTATCATGGCATAGTATAGTATCATGGCACAGTATCATGGCATAGTAGAGTATCATGGCATAGTATCATGGCATAGTATAGTATCATGGCATAGTATCATGGCATAGTATCATGGCATAGTATCATAGCATAGTATAGTATCATGGCATAGTATAGTATCATGGCATAGTATCATGGCATAGTATCATGACATAGTATAGTATCATAGTATAGTATCATGGCATAGTATAGTATCATGGCATAGTATCATGGCATAGTATAGTATCATGGCATAGTATAGTATCATGGCATAGTATAGTATCATAGTATAGTATCATGGAATAGTATTATGGCATAGTATAGTATTATGGCATAGTATCATGGCATAGTATCGTATCATTGCATAGTATCATGGCATAGTATAGTATCATGGCATAGTGTCATGGCATAGTGTCATGGCATAGTATAGTATCATGGCATAGTATAGTATCATAGTATAGTATCATGGAATAGTATTATGGCATAGTATAGTATCATGGCATAGTATCATGGCATAGTATCGTATCATTGCATAGTATTATGGCTTAGTATAGTATCATGGCACAGTATCATTGCATAGTATCATGGCAAAGTATAGTATCATGGCATAGTATCATGGCATACTATAGTATCATGGCATAGTATCATGGCATAGTATAGTATCATGGCATAGTATAATGGTAGAGTATAGTATCATGGCATAATACAGTGTCATGGCATAGTATCATGTTATTGTATAGTATCATGGCATAGTATAGTATCATGGCACAGTATCATGGCATAGTATAGTATCATGGCACAGTATCATGGCATAGTAGAGTATCATGGCATAGTGTCATGGCATAGTATAGTATCATGGCATAATATCATGGCATAGTATAGTATCATGGCATAGTATAGTATCATGGCATAGTGTAGTATCATGGCATAGTATCATGGCATAGTATCATGGCATAGTATCATGGCATAGTATCATGGCATAGTATCATGGCATAGTATAGTAGCATGGCATAGTATCATGGCATAGTACCATGGCATAGTATCATGGCATAGTATAGTACCATGGCATAGTATAGTATCATGGCATAGTATCATGGCATAGTATCATGGCATAGTATAGTATCATGACACAGTATCATGGCATAGTATCATGGCATAGTATAGTATCATGGCATAGTATAGTATCATTGCATAGTATAGTATCATGGCATAGTAAAGTCTCATGGCATAGTATAGTATCATGGCATGGTATCATGGCATAGTATCATGGCATAGTATAGTATCATGACACAGTATCATGGCATAGTATCATGGCATAGTATAGTATCATGGCATAGTATAGTGTCATAGTATAGTATCATGGAATAGTATTATGGCATAGTATAGTATCATGGCATAGTATCGTATCATTGCATAGTATCATGGCATAGTATAGTATCATGGCATAGTGTCATGGCATAGTGTCATGGCATAGTATAGTATCATAGTATAGTATCATGGAATAGTATTATGGCATAGTATAGTATCATGGCATAGTATCATGGCATAGTATCGTATCATTGCATAGTATTATGGCTTAGTATAGTATCATGGCACAGTATCATGGCATAGTATAGTATCATTATATAGTATCATGGCATAGTATAGTATCATGGCATAGTATCATGGCATACTATAGTATCATGGCATAGTATCATGGCATAGTATAGTATCATGGCATAGTATGATGGTAGAGTATAGTATCATGGCATAATACAGTGTCATGGCATAGTATCATGTTATTGTATAGTATCATGGCATAGTATAGTATCATGGCACAGTATCATGGCATAGTATAGTATCATGGCACAGTATCATGGCATAGTAGAGTATCATGGCATAGTGTCATGGCATAGTATAGTATCATGGCATAATATAGTATCATGGCATAGTATCATGGCATAGTATAGTATCATGGCATAGTATAGTATCATGGCATAGTGTAGTATCATGGCATAGTATCATGGCATAGTATCATGGCATAGTATAATGGCATAGTATCATGGCATAGTATCATGGCATAGTATCATGGCATAGTATAGTAGCATGGCATAGTATCATGGCATAGTGTCATGGCATAGTGTCATGGCATAGTATAGAATCATGGCATAGTATAGTATCATAGTATAGTATCATGGAATAGTATTATGGCATAGTATAGTATCATGGCATAGTATCATGGCATAGTATCGTATCATTGCATAGTATCATGGCTTAGTATAGGATCATGGCACAGTGTCATGGCATAGTATAGTATCATTGCATAGTATCATGGCATAGTATAGTATCATGGCATAGTATCATGGCATAGTATAGTATCATGGCATAGTATCATGGCATACTATAGTATCATGGCATAGTGTCATGGCATAGTATAGTATCATGGCATAATATCATGGCATAGTATAGTATCATGGCATAGTATAGTATCATGGCATAGTGTAGTATCATGGCATAGTATCATGGCATAGTATCATGGCATAGTATCATGGCATAGTATCATGGCATAGTATCATGGCATAGTATAGTAGCATGGCATAGTATCATGGCATAGTATCATGGCATAGTATAATGGCATAGTATAGTACCATGGCATAGTATAGTATCATGGCATAGTATCATGGCATAGTATCATGGCATAGTATGGTATCATGGCATAGTATCATGGCATAGTATAGTATCATTGCATAGTATAGTATCATGGCATAGTAAAGTCTCATGGCATAGTATAGTATCATGGCATGGTATCATGGCATAGTATCATGGCATAGTATAGTATCATGACACAGTATCATGGCATAGTATCTTGGCATAGTATAGTATCATGGCATAGTATAGTGTCATAGTATAGTATCATGGAATATAGTATAGTATCATGGCATAGTATAGTATCATGGCATAGTATCATGGCATAGTAGTATAGTATCATGGCATAGTATAGTATCATGGCATAGTATCATGGCATAGTATCATGGCATAGTATAGTATCATGGCATAGTATAGTATCATAGTATAGTATCATGGAATAGTATTATGGCATAGTATAGTATCATGGCATAGTATCATGGCATAGTATCGTATCATTGCATAGTATTATGGCTTAGTATAGTATCATGGCACAGTATCATGGCATAGTATAGTATCATTATATAGTATCATGGCATAGTATAGTATCATGGCATAGTATCATGGCATACTATAGTATCATGGCATAGTATCATGGCATAGTATAGTATCATGGCATAGTATGATGGTAGAGTATAGTATCATGGCATAATACAGTGTCATGGCATAGTATCATGTTATTGTATAGTATCATGGCATAGTATAGTATCATGGCACAGTATCATGGCATAGTATAGTATCATGGCACAGTATCATGGCATAGTAGAGTATCATGGCATAGTGTCATGGCATAGTATAGTATCATGGCATAATATAGTATCATGGCATAGTGTAGTATCATGGCATAGTATCATGTCATAGTATCATGGCATAGTATCATGGCATAGTATCATGGCATAGTGTCATGGCATAGTGTCATGGCATAGTATAGAATCATGGCATAGTATAGTATCATAGTATAGTATCATGGAATAGTATTATGGCATAGTATAGTATCATGGCATAGTATCATGGCATAGTATCGTATCATTGCATAGTATCATGGCTTAGTATAGGATCATGGCACAGTGTCATGGCATAGTATAGTATCATTGCATAGTATCATGGCATAGTATAGTATCATGGCATAGTATCATGGCATACTATAGTATCATGGCATAGTATCATGGCATAGTATAGTATCATGGCATGGTATCATGGCATAGTATAGTATCATGGCATGGTATCATGGTAGAGTATAGTATCATGGCATAATATAGTGTCATGGCATAGTATCATGGCATTGTATAGTATCATGGCATAGTATAGTATCATGGCACAGTATCATGGCATAGTATAGTATCATGGCACAGTATCATGGCATAGTAGAGTATCATGGCATAGGATCATGGCATAGTATAGTATCATGGCATAGTATCATGGCATAGTATCATGGCATAGTATCATAGCATAGTATAGTATCATGGCATAGTATCATGGCATAGTATCATGTATATAGTATCATGGCATAGTATCATGGCATAGTATCATATCATAGTATAGTATCATGGCATAGTATAGTATCATGGCATAGTATCATGGCATAGTATAGTATCATGGCATAGTATAGTATCATAGTATAGTATCATGGAATAGTATTATGGCATAGTATAGTATCATGGCATAATATAGTGTCATGGCATAGTATCATGGCATAGTATAGTATCATGGCATAGTATAGTATCATGGCATGGTATCATGGAATGGTATCATGGCATGGTATCATGGCACGGTATCATGGCACAGTATAATGGCATAGTATAGTATCATGGCTTAGTATCATGGCATAGTATAGTATCATGGCATAGTATCATGGCATAGTATCATGGCATAGTACATGGCATAGTATAGTATCATGGCATAGTATCATGGCATAGTATAGTATCATGGCATAGTATAGTATCATGGCATAGTATCATGGCATAGTATCATGGCATAGTATCATGGCATAGTATCATGGCATAGTATCATGGCATAGTGTCATGGCATAGTATCATGGCATAGTATAGTATCATGGCATAGTATAGTATCATAGTATAGTATCATGGAAGAGTATCATGGCATAGTATTGTATTATGGCATAGTATAGTATCATGGCAGAGTATCATGGCATAGTATCATGACATAGTATCATGGCATAGTATAGTATCATGGCACAGTATCATGGCATAGTATAGTATTATGGCATAGTATAGTATCATGGCATAGTATCATGGCATAGTATCATGGCATAGTATAGTATCAATGCATAGTATCATGGCATAGTATAGTATCATGGCACAGTATCATGGCATAGTATAATATCATTGCATAGTATCATGGCATAGTATAGTATCATGGCATAGTATCATGGCATAGTATCATGGCATAGTATAGTATCATGGCATAGTATAGTATCATAGTATAGTATCATGGAATTGTATTATGGCATAGTATAGTATCATGGCATAGTATCATGGCATAGTATCATGGCATTGTATAGTATCATGGCATAGTATAGTATCATGGCACAGTATCATGGCATAGTATAGTATCATGGCACAGTATCATGGCATAGTAGAGTATCATGGCATAGTATCATGGCATAGGATCATGGCATAGTATAGTATCATGGCATAGTATCATGGCATAGTATAGTATCATGGCATAGTATAGTATCATGGCATGGTATCATGGCATGGTATCATGGCACAGTATAGTATCATGGCATAGTATAGTATCATGGTATAGTATAGTATCATGGCATAGTATAGTATCATGGCATAGTATAGTATCATGGCACAGTATAGTATCATGGCATAGTATAGTATCATGGCACAGTATAGTATCATGGCACAGTATAGTATCATGGCATAGTATAGTATCATGGCATAGTATAGTATCATGGCATGGTATCATGGCATAGTATCATGGCATAGTATAGTATCATGACATAGTATCATGGCTTAGTATCATGGCATAGTATAATATCATGGCATAGTAACATGGCATAGTGTCATGGCATAGTATAGTATCATGGCATAGTATCATGGCATAGTATCATGGCATAGTATCATGGCATATTATAGTATCAATGCATAGTATCATGGCATAGTATAGTATCATGGCACAGTATCATGGCATAGTATAATATCATTGCATAGTATCATGGCATAGTATAGTATCATGGCATAGTATCATGGCATAGTATCATGGCATAGTATCATGGCATAGTATCGTGGCATAGTATAGTATCATGGCATAGTATAGTATCATGGCATAGTATCATGGCATAGGATCATGGCATAGTATAGTATCATGGCATAGTATCATGGCATAGTATCATGGCATAGTATAGTATCATGGCATAGTATCATGGCATAGTATAGTATCATGGCATAGTATAGTAGCATGACATAGTATCATGGCATAGTATCATGGCATAGTATTGTATCATGGCATAGTATAGTATCATGGCATAGTATAGTATCATGGCATAGTGTAGTATCATGGCATAGTATCATGACATAGTATAGTATCATGGCATAGTATAGTATCATGGCATGGTATCATGGCATGGTATCATGGCATGGTATCATGGCATAGTATCATGGCATAGTATCATGGCATAGTATAGTATCATGACATAGTATCATGGCTTAGTATAATGGCATAGTATCATGGCATAGTATAGTATCATGGCATAGTATAGTATCATAGTATAGTATCATGGAAGAGTATCATGGCATAATATAGTATCATGGCATAGCATAGTATCATGGCATAGTATCATGGCATAGTATCATGGCATAGTATAGTATCATGGCATAGTGCAGTATCATTGCATATTACCATGGCATAGTATAGTATCATGGCATAGTATAGTATCATGGCATAGTATAGTATCATGGCATATTATCATGGCATAGTATAGTATCATGGCATAGTATAGTAGCATGGCATAGTATCATGGCATAGTATCAGGGCATAGTATCATGGCATAGTATAGTATCATGGCATAGTATAGTATCATGGCATAGTATAGTATCATGGCATAGTATAGTATCATGACATGGTATCATGGCATGGTATAATGGCATAGTATCATGTCATAGTATCATGACATAGTATAGTATCATGACATAGTATCATGACTTAGTATCATGGCATAGTATAGTATCATGGCATAGTATCATGGCATAGTATCATGGCATAGTATCATGGCATACTATAGTATCATGGCATAGTATCATGGCATAGTATCATGGCATAGTGTAGTATCATGGCATAGTATCATGGCATAGTATCATGGCATAGTATCATGGCATAGTATAGTATCATGGCATAGTATCATGGCATAGTATAGTGTCATGGCATAGTATCATGGCATATCAAATCAAATCAAATCAAATTTTTATTTGTCACATACACATGGTTAGCAGATGTTAATGCGAGTGTAGCGAAATGCTTGTGCTTCTAGTTCCGACAATGCAGTAATAACCAACAAGTAATCTAACTAACAATTCCTAAACTACTGTCTTATACACAGTGTAAGGGGATAAAGAATATGTACATAAGGATATATGAATGAGTGATGGTACAGAGCAGCATAGGCAAGATACAGTAGATGGTATCGAGTACAGTATATACATATGAGATGAGTATGTAAACAAAGTGGCATAGTTAAAGTGGCTAGTGATACATGTATTACATAAGGATGCAGTCGATGATATAGAGTACAGTATATACGTATGCATATGAGATGAATAATGTAGGGTAAGTAACATTATATAAGGTAGCATTGTTTAAAGTGGCTAGTGATATATTTACATCATTTCCCATCAATTCCCATTATTAAAGTGGCTGGAGTTGAGTCGGTGTCAGTGTGTTGGCAGCAGCCACTCAATGTTAATGGTGGCTGTTTAACAGTCTGATGGCCTTGAGATAGAAGCTGTTTTTCAGTCTCTCGGTCCCAGCTTTGATGCACCTGTACTGACCTCGCCTTCTGGATGATAGCGGGGTGAACAGGCAGTGGCTCGGGTGGTTGATGTCCTTGATGATCTTTATGGCCTTCCTGTAACATCGGGTGGTGTAGGTGTCCTCGAGGGCAGGTAGTTTGCCCCCGGTGATGCGTTGTGCAGACCTCACTACCCTCTGGAGAGCCTTACGGTTGAGGGCGGAGCAGTTGCCGTACCAGGCGGTGATACAGCCCGCCAGGATGCTCTCGATTGTGCATCTGTAGAAGTTTGTGAGTGCTTTTGGTGACAAGCCGAATTTCTTCAGCCTCCTGAGGTTGAAGAGGCGTGCTGCGCCTTCTTCACGATGCTGTCTGTGTGAGTGGACCAATTCAGTTTGTCTGTGATGTGTATGCCGAGGAACTTAAAACTTGCTACTCTCTCCACTACTGTTCCATCGATGTGGATAGGGGGGTGTTCCCTCTGCTGTTTCCTGAAGTCCACAATCATCTCCTTAGTTTTGTTGACGTTGAGTGTGAGGTTATTTTCCTGACACCACACTCCGAGGGCCCTCACCTCCTCCCTGTATGCCGTCTCGTCGTTGTTGGTAATCAAGCCTACCACTGTTGTGTCGTCCGCAAACTTGATGATTGAGTTGGAGGCGTGTGTGGCCACGCAGTCGTGGGTGAACAGGGAGTACAGGAGAGGGCTCAGAACGCACCCAGCCAGTGGGGCCCCAGTGTTGAGGATCAGCGGGGAGGAGATGTTGTTACCTACCCTCACCACCTGGGGGCGGCCCGTCAGGAAGTCCAGTACCCAGTTGCACAGGGCGGGAGTCGAGACCCAGGGTCTCGAGCTTGATGACGAGCTTGGAGGGTACTATGGTGTTGAATGCCGAGCTGTAGTCGATGAACAGCATTCTCACATAGGTATTCCTCTTGTCCAGATAGGTTAGGGCAGTGTGCAGTGTGGTTGAGATTGCATCGTCTGTGGACCTATTTGAGCGGTAAGCAAATTGGAGTGGGTCTAGGGTGTCAGGTAGGGTGGAGGTGATATGGTCCTTGACTAGTCTCTCAAAGCACTTCATGATGACGGAAGTGAGTGCTACGGGCGGTAGTCGTTTAGCTCAGTTACCTTAGCTTTCTTGGGAACAGGAACAATGGTGGCCCTCTTGAAGCATGTGGGAACAGCAGACTGGTATAGGGATTGATTGAATATGTCCGTAAACACACCAGCCAGCTGGTCTGCGCATGCTCTGAGGGCGCGGCTGGGGATGCCGTCTGGGCCTGCAGCCTTGCGAGGGTTAACACGTTTAAATGTTTTACTCACCTCGGCTGCAGTGAAGGAGAGACCGCATTTTTCCGTTGCAGGTAGTGTCAGTGGCACTGTATTGTCCTCAAAGAGGGCAAAAAGTTATTTAGTCTGCCTGGGAGCAAGACATCCTGGTCCGTGACTTGGCTGGATTTCTTCCTGTAGTCCGTGATTGACTGTAGACCCTGCCACATGCCTCTTGTGTCTGAGCCATTGAATTGGGATTCTACTTTGTCTCTGTACTGACGCTTAGCTTGTTTGATAGCCTTACGGAGGGAATAGCTGCATTGTTTGTATTCAGTCATGTTACCAGACACCTTGCCCTGATTGAAAGCAGTGGTTCGCGCTTTCAGTTTCACGCGAATGCTGCCATCAATCCACGGTTTCTGGTTAGGGAATGTTTTAATCGTTGCTATGGGAACGACATCTTCAACGCACGTTCTAATGAACTCGCACACCGAATCAGCGTATTCGTCAATGTTGTTATCTGAAGCAATACGAAATATGTCCCAGTCCACGTGATGGAAGCAGTCTTGGAGTGTGGAGTCAGCTTGGTCGGACCAGCGTTGGACAGACCTCAGCGTGGAGCTTCTTTTTTAGCTTTTGTCTGTAGGCAGGTATCAGCAAAATGGAGTCGTGGTCAGCTTTTCCGAAAGGGGGGCGGGGCAGGGCCTTATATGCGTCGCGGAAGTTAGAGTAACAGTGATCCAAGGTTTTTCCGCCCCTGGTTGCGCAATCGATATGCTGATAAAATTTAGGGAGTCTTGTTTTCAGATTAGCCTTGTTAAAATCCCCAGCAGCAATGAATGCAGCCTCCGGATAAATGGTTTCCAGTTTGCAAAGAGTTAAATAAAGTTTGTTCAGAGCCATCGATGTGTCTGCTTGGGGGGGGATATATATGGCTGTGATTATAATCAAAGAGAATTCTCTTGGTAGATAATGCGGTCTACATTTGATTGTGAGGAATTCTAAATCAGGTGAACAGAAGGATTTGAGTTCCTGTATGTTTCTTTCATCGCACCATGCCTCGTTAGCCATAAGGCATACACCCCCACCCCTCTTCTTACCAGAAAGGTGTTTGTTTCTGTCGGCGCGATGCGTGGAGAAACCCGTTGGCTGCACAGCTTCGGATAGCGTCTCTCCAGTGAGCCATGTTTCCGTGAAGCACAGAACGTTACAGTCTCTGATGTCCCTCTGGAATGCTACCCGAATGCTGCTCGGATTTCATCAACCTTGTTGTCAAGAGACTGGACATTGGCAAGAAGAATGCTAGGAAGTGGGGCACGATGTGCCCATCTCCGTAGTCTGACCAGAAGACCGCCACGTTTCCCTCTTTTTCGGAGTCGTTTTTTTGGGTCGCTGCATGTGATCCATTCCGTTGTCCTGTTTGTAAGGCAGAACACAGGATCCGCGTCGCGAAAAACATATTCTTGGTCGTACTGATGGTGAGTTGACGCTGATCTTATATACAGTAGTTCTTCTCGACTGTATGTAATGAAACCTAAGATGGCCTGGGGTACTATTGTAAGAAATAACACGTAAAAACACAAAAAACTGCATAGTTTCCTAGGAACGCGAAGCGAGGCGGCCATCTCTGTCAGCGCCGAAAGTCTTATGGCGTAGTATCATGGCATAGTATAGTATCATGGCATAGTTTGATGGCATAGTATAGTATCATGGCATAGTATAGTATCATGGCATAGTATAGTATCATGGAATAGTATCATGGCATAGTATAGTATCCCGGCATAGTATCATGGCATAGTATCATGGCATAGTATCATGACATAGTATCATGGCATAGTATCATGGCATAGTATCGTATCATGGCATAGTATCATGGCATAGTATAGTATCATGGCATAGTATCATGGCATAGTATAGTATCACGGCATAGTATAGTATCATGGCATAGTATAGTATCATGGCATAGTAAAAAATCATGGCATAGTATAGTATCATGGCATAGTATCATGGCATAGTATCATGGCATAGTATAGTATCATGGCATAGTATCATGGCATAGTATAGTGTCATGGCATAGTATCATGGCATAGTGTCATATCATGGCATAGTATAGTATCATGGCATAGTATCATGGCATAGTATAGTATCATGGCATAGTATAGTATCATGGCATAGTATAGTATCATGGCATAGTATCATGGCATAGTGTAGTATAATGGCATAGTATCATGGCATAGTATAGTATCATGGCATAGTATCATGGCATAGTATAGTGTCATGGCATAGTATAGTATCATGGCATAGTTTGATGGCATAGTAATGTATCATGGCATAGTATCATGGCATAGTATCATGGCATAGTATATTATCATGGCATAGTATAGTATCATGGCATAGTATCATGGCATAGTATAGTATCACGGCATAGTATCATGGCATAGTATAGTATCATGGCATAGTATCATGACATAGTATCATGACATAGTATCATGGCATAGTATCATGGCATAGTATCGTATCATGGCATAGTATAGTATCATGGCATAGTATCATGGCATAGTATCATGGCATAGTATAGTATCATGGCATAGTGTCAATTAGTGACAGACTGACTTGACAGGTGTCCCCTGTCAAGTCACCTGTCAGGTCAGTCTGTCACTAATTGCTGCAGATGTGCTCAATTGTGCTTGAGCATATAATACTCCCCAAAGCATGGTGAAATACATAGAGGTGTATCACAAGCTAAACACATGTATTTTGTCAACTTCCCCTGCTTACTTCTCCTGGTGCCAGACAGGCAGACTTTGACTACCTTGAGCATCAGTTTGAGGGACTTTGCAGGGAAATTGCGTAGGGGATTGTCTGCAGCAGGACGGCCCCCAGTGGATGGGCGCCGAGGAGTGTGGTGCTCCTCCAGCAGCTCTCTCATGAGGATCTCTCTTTTGGTAGGTAATTACTTTACCTATGAGGGAGTGGGGAGGATGAGGGAAGGGAGAGGATGATAAGGCAGTGGGTAGGTGGGTGAGATATTGTCACTATAATTGCATAATGGAACTGTATATGATTTGCATGTGAACTGTACATCCAATTACAAAAATACCGTGTTCAGTAATCATCTCACCTGTTAGTTGACGGTGAACTATGTGCCCATTGAGGGCAGCAGTGTCGATCAGATGGAAAAATATCTTGTCACTTTACTGCCAGCTGTTGTCAGATCTCCTTGAACTCCACCTCCCCTCTCTGCATCTTCCTGCATCCGAATGCTTGCATTCCCTTCCTGTTCAACCTGACTGTGCCACAGGCCCCTGTGCTGTTGAAGAGCAGATGCTGGAAGAGTGTGGGACTGCTGTAACAATTGTCCACATACAAAGTGTGTCCCTTGCTGAGATGAGGAGCCAGCATGGTCACCACCACGGACCCGGACACCCCAAGCCCCTCAATGTTGGACCCTGGGTAAACTATAATGTTCTGGACAAATCCTGTCTTCACGTCGCACATAACAAAGAACTTGACCCCAAACCTGTGCCTTTTGGAGGGAATATATTGACTGACCGCCAGCCTACCTTTCCATAACATCAGGGACTCATCAATGCATATAGGTCCTTGTATGACACAAACACCCGACCAAATGTTCCCATAGAAACGATTAAAACATTCCCAAACCAGAAACCGTGGATTGATGGCAGCATTCGTGTGAAACTGAAAGCGCGAACCACTGCTTTTAATCAGGGCAAGGTGACCGGAAACATGACCGAATACAAACAGTGTAGCTATTCCGTCCGCAAGGCAATCAAACAAGCTAAGCGTCAGTATAGAGACAAAGTAGAATCTCAGTTCAACGGCTCAGACACGAGGTATGTGGCAGGGTCTACAGTCAATCACGGATTACAAAAAGAAAACCAGCCCCGTCATGGACCAGGATGTCTTGCTCCCAGGCAGACTAAATAACTTTTTGCCCTCTTTGAGGACAATACAGTGCCACTGACACGGCCTGCAACCAAAACATGCGGCCTCTCCTTCACTGCAGCCGAGGTGAGTAAAACATTTAAACGTGTTAACCCTCGCAAGGCTGCAGGCCCAGACGGCATCCCCAGCCGCGCCATCAGAGCATGCGCAGACCAGCTGGCTGGTGTGTTTACGGACATATTCACTTCCGTCATCATGAAGTGCTTTGAGAGACTAGTCAAGGACCATATCACCTCCACCCTACCTGACACCCTAGACCCACTCCAATTTGCTTACTGCCCAAATAGGTCCACAGACGATGCAATCTCAACCACACTGCACACTGCCCTAACCCATCTGGACAAGAGGAATACCTATGTGAGAATGCTGTTCATCGACTACAGCTCGGCATTTAACACCATAGTACCCTCCAAGCTCGTCATCAAGCTCGAGACTCTGGGTCTCGACCCCGCCCTGCGCAACTGGGTACTGGACCTCCTGACAGGCCGCCCCCAGGTGGTGAGGGTAGGCAACAACATCTCCACCCCGCTGATCCTCAACACTGGGGCCCCACACGGGTGCGTTCTGAGCCCTCTCCTGTAATCCCTGTTCACCCATGACTGCGTGGCCACGCACGCCTCCAACTCAATCATCAAGTTTGCGGACGACACAAAAGTGGTAGGCTTGATTACCAACAACGACGAGACGGCCTACAGGGAGGAGGTGAGGGCCCTCGGAGTGTGGTGTCAGGAAAATAACCTCACACTCAACGTCAACAAAACTAAGGAGATGATTGTGGTCTTCAGGAAACAGCAGAGGGAAAACCCCCCCTATCCACATCGATGGAACAGTAGTGGAGAGGGTAGTAAGTTTTAAGTTCCTCGGCATACACATCACAGACAAACTGAATTGGTCCACCCACACAGACAGCATCGTGAAGAAGAGGCAGCGGCGCCTCTTCAACCTCAGGAGGCTGAAGAAATTCGGCTTGTCACCAAAAGCACTCACAAACTTCTACAGATGCACAATCGAGAGCATCCTGGCGGGCTGTATCACCGCCTGGTACGGCAACTGCTCTGCCCAAAACCGTAAGGCAAACTACCTGCCCTCCAGGACACCTACACCACCCGATGTTACAGTAAGGCCATAAAGATCATCAAGGACAACAACCACCCGAGCCACTGCCTGTTCACCCCGCTATCATCCAGAAGGCAAGGTCAGTACAGGTGCATCAAAGCTGGGACCGAGAGACTGAAAAACAGCTTCTATCTCAAGGCCATCAGACTGTTAAACAGCCACCACTAACATTGAGTGGCTGCTGCCAACACACTGACTCAACTCCAGCCACTTTAATAATGGGAATTGATGGGAAATGATTTAAAATATATCACTAGCCACTTTAAAGAATGCTACCTAATATAATGTTTACATACCATACATTATTCATCTCATATGTATACGTATATACTGTACTCTATATCATCTACTGCATCTTTATGTAATACATGTATCACTAGCCACTTTAACTATGCCACTTTGTTTACATACTCATCTCATATGTATATACTGTACTCGATACCATTTTTTTTTTTTTTTTTTAATTTTACCTTTATTTAACCAGGCAAGTCAGTTAAGAACACATTCTTATTTTCAATGACGGCCTGGGAACAGTGGGTTAACTGCCTGTTCAGGGGCAGAACGACAGATTTGTCCCTTGTCAGCTCGGGGGTTTGAACTCGCAACCTTCCGGTTACTAGTCCAACGCTCTAACCACTAGGCTACCCTGCCGCACCATCTACTGTATCTTGCCTATGCCGCTCTGTACCATCACTCATTCATATATCTCTATGTACATATTCTTTATCCCCCAACACTTGTGTGTATAAGACAGTAGTTTTGGAATTGTTAGTTAGATTACTTGTTGGTTATTACTGTATTGTCGGAACTAGAAGCACAAGCATTTCGCTACACTCGCATTAACATCTGCTAACCATGTGTATGT
This sequence comes from Oncorhynchus masou masou, assembly GCF_036934945.1. Lineage (NCBI taxonomy): Eukaryota > Metazoa > Chordata > Actinopteri > Salmoniformes > Salmonidae > Oncorhynchus > Oncorhynchus masou. The sequence goes on from NC_088217.1 coordinate 31,385,954, forward strand.
GACAAATAACATTTGATTTGATTTGAAATGCTGATGTCAGGCTGGTAAGTACATTTCTTATTTTGTATAATGGCAATTTAGGATGGCAGTAGCATTGTTGATGAAATGCAGGCATCGCAGCAGAACTAGGAAGGGGTCTTGGGAAAAGAGGGTGCCAAAGAAGGGGGTGGCAAACATAGGATCTGTGCTCCAGTAGTCTCTTAGGGAGTTCTTCTTTACTATCCCCATGAGAAAGACTGTCAACACGAAGGTACACATTTCACTAATTGTGGTTGTCACCCATTTAGCGCCCAAGGTTGGGGGCCAGCTCCTCCCTGTCACTATCAGAATCTGATCCTGACTTTCATACTCAAACTCGTTGTCAGAATTTTAAAAAGTCTCCAGAATTTCCACATTTGTGAGTTGTCTCCTTTTGAAAGACATTGCTGATGTTACAGCTTAGCTCACGAGCTACATATATAAACAATCACACTGAATGGCTCAGAGTGGGAGTGAGAGGTTACATGGTTGACTGCCAGCACGCGCCACTTGTATCAATAAATCACTATCAGAAAATGTTTTGTGTGGTAATTATTCATATATTTACGGTTTTATTTTCAATTCCCGGTGACAAGTCATGCATTACATACACTAAGTTGACTGTGCCTTTAAACAGCTTGGAAAATTACAGAAAATTACATCATGGCTTTAGAAGCTTCTGATAGGCTAATTGACATAATTTGAGTCAATTGGAGGTGTACCTGTGGATGTATTTCAAGGCCTACCTTCAAACTCAGTGCCTCATGGGGAAATCTAAAGAAATCAGTCAAGACCCCAGAAAAAAAATTGTAGACCTCCACAAGTCTGGTTCAATCTTGGGAGAAATTTCCAAACGCTTGAAGGTACCACGTTCATCTGTACAAACAATAGTACGCAAGTATAAACACCATGGGACCACGCAGCCATCATACCACTCAGGAAAGAAACACGCTCTGTCTCCTAGAGGTGAACGTACTCTGGTGTGAGATGTTCAAATCAATCCCAGAACAACAGCAAAGGACCTTGTGAAGATTCTGGAGGAAACAGGTTCCAAAGTATCTATAGCCACAGTAAAACGAGTCCTACATCGACCTAACCTGAAAGGCCACTCAGCAAGGAAGAAGACACTGCTCCAAATCTGCCATAAAAAAGCCAGACGATGGTTTGCAACTGCACATGGAGACAAAGATCGTACTTTTTGGAGAAATGTCCTCTGATCTGATTAAACAAAAATGGAATTGTTTGGCCATAATGACCATCGTTGTGTTTGGAGGAAAAAGTGGGAGGCTTGCAAGCCGAAGAACACCATCCCAACCATGAAGCATGGGGGTGTTAGCCTCATGTTGTGGGGTGCTTTGCTGCTGGTGCACTTCACAAAATAGATGGCATCATCAGGTAGGAAAATTGTGGATATATTGAAGCAACATCTCAAGACGTCAATCAGGAAGTTAAAGCTTGGTGGCAAATGGGTCTTCCAAATGGACAATGACCCCAAAAGTTGTTGCAAAATGGCTTAAGGGCAAAAAAGTCAAGGTATTGGAGTGGAGTGGACATCACAAAGCCCTGACCTCAACCCCATAGATACTTTGTGGGCGGAACTGAAAAAGTGTGTGCGAGCAAGGAGGCCTACAAACCTGACTCAGTTACATCAGCTCTGTCAGGAGGAATGGGCCAACATTCACCCAACTTATTGTGGGATGCTTGTGGAAGGCTTCCTGAAACGTTTGACCCAAGTTAAACAATTTAATTGCAATGCTACCAAATACTAATTGAGTGTATGTAAACTTCTGATAGACTGGGAATGTGATGAAAGAAATAAAAGCTGAAATAAATCATTCTCTTTATTATTATTCTGACATTTCACATTCTTAAAATAGTGGTGATCTTAACTGACCTAAGACAAGGAATTTTTACTACGATTAAATGTCTTTGGCTCAGGTGTATGTAAACTTTTGACTTCAACTGTAACTACTACAGTGTGGAAATTGTGAAGGATATGTTCACATGTCAAATGTTTGCAGACGGGAGAAGTATGATGCTGAATAATCTGTGAATGGAAAATGTTGCAACTGTGGTGGGGAACATACTCCGGACTTCCTCGAGTGCCCTGTCAGGGTGACGGAGGTCGAAGGTGTCAAGGATCCGGGCTGCGCAGAGAATCTCCTATGTGGAGGCGATGGAGAAAGTCGAAGAGGCAACAGTGTTTAAAGATATGGCAGTGGATGCAATGCAACCTGTTTCTAGTGTTTTAAGTAAATTGGGTGACCTGGGTACACTTATTGTGGAGAAGGTTGATTTTGTGGCATTGATAGCCACAGTGATTAACAGTACAACACAAGTGTCTAAGAAGTCCAAGAAGCTGGGTGTCATATCTGCAGCCGGTACATTTTTAGGGCTCCAATACTTAATGGCAGGAGCACTACAATAACTTTTGTAGTTAGGAAATGTCCCGCCCACACAGGATGCTTCTGAGCCTGTGTTGGGACCTGATTAGAATGTTTTTACAGAAATGCAGGTTGATTTTGTTTAGTAAATTCATTTTTTGGTAGTTTGTATGATTATTTTATTTATTTTTACCAAAATGTTTTTGTTACGGATACCAGTATCCTGTGTGTGTATCCTGTGTGTGTGTGTGTGTATCCTGTGTTCTTTTCTCTCCTTCTCCCCTCACAGGTGAAAATCATCACTCCCCAATCAGTCACCAATCCAATCATCAATCAGAAGACACACCTCCTCTTGTTTCCTACCCTATCACAGTTCCTTTCCCTTGGTTTAAAAACCCTATCAGTTGTTTGCTCTAACATCAAGGCGGTGGCCCGTTCCTGTAGGTTCATGCTCTACAACATCCGCAGAGTACGACCCTGCCTCACACAGGAAGCGGCGCAGGTCCTAATCCAGGCACTTGTCATCTCCGGTCTGGATTACTGCAACTCGCTGTTGGCTGGGCTCCCTGCCTGTGCCATTAAACCCCTACAACTCATCCAGAATGCCGCAGCCCGTCTGGTGTTCAACCTTCCCAAGTTCTCTCACGTCACCCCGCTCCTCCGCTCTCTCCACTGGCTTCCAGTTGAAGCTCGCATCCGCTACAAGACCATGGTGCTTGCCTACGGAGCTGTGAGGGGAACGGCACCGCAGTACCTCCAGGCTCTGATCAGGCCCTACACCCAAACAAGGGCACTGCGTTCATCCACCTCTGGCCTGCTCGCCTCCCTACCACTGAGGAAGTACAGTTCCCGCTCAGCCCAGTCAAAACTGTTCGCTGCTCTGGCCCCCCAATGGTGGAACAAACTCCCTCACGACGCCAGGACAGCGGAGTCAATCACCACCTTCTGGAGACACCTGAAACCCCACCTCTTTAAGGAGTACCTAGGATAGGATAAAGTAATCCTTCTCACCCCCCCTTACATGATTTAGATGCACTATTGTAAAGTGGCTGTTCCACTGGATGTCATAAGGTGAATTCACCAATTTGTAAGTCGCTCTGGATAAGAGCGTCTGCCAAATGACTTAAATGTAAAATGTAATGCTCTAGAGCGCAATCTCTCTGTAGGTCTCTTTGTGTCACTCTCTCTTTGTGTATTAATCTCTCTTTTGTTTGAGCACCTACATAGCACTTTGTCCTCACCTGTGAGTATTGTTTCTGGTTATGGTGTTTGTTTGCTGGTGGGGAAACCAAGACAAGTCACCCATGGGCATACACTACCCGTAGGTAGACTTTGTTAAATACAGTAGTTAGAACTGGGTGGACCACCCACTGTATTTTTGGTTAGATAGCTGTTGTTAAAGTAGGCTAATCTAGGGGTGTTTTTGAATACTTATTGTTTCTTTCCTTGGGCCCAGCTCAGCCCCTTCCTGTCCCCCCCACCCCCTTGTGTTTTCAAATAAACCTTGAGTTTGATGGTAGATTTCAGTTGTCCTGGTTATTTCGTTCACACTTTTACTTTGTCACTATTATAATTTACCTGAGTTATGTTACGGGTCTCATTACCATCCCCCCCTAGACTGTCGGGTTTTCCTTTCCTTTCTTGTGATCCTTATTATACACCCGCACATTAGGTGGCGAAATGCACATTTAATTGTTGCGAACGCCATTATACCATAGAAGAAGGAAACGTCATCCTCCCGGAAGTGTGCATTTGGTACGAAAATAAATCTACGCGCGATTATACATAGCTAACGTTACTCGTCAGAGTTTCTGAATTATTTTCTCACTTTTGGTTTAGCGAATCAAAACTGTAAGAAACTAACTACTGCTTATCAAGAACTGTCATCATGGCCAATTTGAATGAAGCTGATTTACCACCAAATCTGACTTGCCTCAAAGTAAGTGCTTGTTCAAAACAACTCTCACATCGACAAGCTAACGCTAGTTAGTTAGCTAACGTTATCTATTTTCTCAAAATAGCTTAACAAAATAGTATAAACCCATGTTAGCAAGCGAATATAGCATATGCGTCAGCCAGTTACTATAGCTAGCTAACTAACTTTTATTGTTTTGGCTTTTTAAACATGCATACAGCTAACGTTAGTTAGCAAACAAAAAAGCTAGCTATTTAGCCCAGCAGTGTATATAATGTTGGTGCCTTTAGCAACACGTTATTAAAAGCAGTTTGTTAATGTGTTGCTCACCAAGTAACTATCATACTGACGGTATTATTTCTGCAATGCAGAATGTTGATACCATTCTCCGATGTCCCATTTGTTTCGAATTCCTGAGTATCGCAATGATGACCAAATGCTCTCACAACTGTAAGTTACCCAGATTTTGTCGTCACTAGACACAACCCATTAATTTTCAAAACAATGTTATAGCTGTACCGTCAGGTGTAGGCTATAGAAGATAACACTTGTCTCATAATAATATTGTATCCACACCTGATTATGTGAATTTCTCATTACAGTCTGCTCTTTGTGCATAAGAAAATTTATGTCCTACAAATTACAATGTCCAGTATGCAATTCAGTAAGTATGATGCATGGTGGCACTGCATCATGGCAATAAAACGATCTTTCAAATGTAATCTGTCTAGGTAGCTTGAACATGTCAAAATCAGACAAGCATGTATTTTTCTCTATTTTAGCCTACAACAGAACAGGACCTAAGAAACAACCGGATACTGGATGACCTGGTCACAAACTTTAAATCTGCAAGGTACCTATTGTGTATTAAATACTCACATGATATGCTGGTAGAAAAACAGAAATTGAGAAGAAATCCATAATGTATCTAGTCTATATCTTGAAGCATATATTCAGGCAACATGTAGCTCAACTGAGCCTTGATAAATGTGCTTACCGATACCATAGATGAACTGCCAATTCATAATAGAGAAACCACAACACTTTGTATTTTGAAAAGGCCACCATGCTCAGTGTCTCAAGGTGAAATCTATGCCTGATACCATAAGCCCAACTTCAAATGCATGTGTATTATGCACCGAGTGTGCAAAACATTAAGACACCTGCTCTCTCCAAGACCTAGACTGACCAGGTGAATCTACAGTGCATTCGGAAAGTATTCCGTCCCACTGACTTTTTGGCTTAGTCATCACTGTGTGTAGATTGAAGAGGAGGAAAAAAAATGTAATCCATTTTAGAATAAGGCTGTAACATAACAAAATGTGGGGAAGGGGTATGAATACTTTCTGAATGCACTGTAGGTAAAAGCTATGATCCCTTAATGATGTCACTTGCTAAATCGACTTCAATTAGTGTAGATGAAGGGGAGGAGACAGGTTAAAGAAGGATTTTTAAGCATTGAGACATGGATTGTGTATGTGTGACATTGAGGGTGAATGGGCAAGGCACAAGATTTATGGTAATGGGTGCCAGGCGCACCGGTTTGTGTCAAAAACTGCTGGGGTTTTTACACTTAACAGTTTCCCGTGTGTATCAAGAATGGTCCACCACCCAAAAGACATTCAGCCAACTTGACACGACAGTGGGAAGCTTTGGAGTCAACATGAGCCCAGAATGGCCGTGGAACACTTTCAACACCTTGTAGAGTCCATGCCCCTACGAATTGAGGCTGTTCTGAGGGAATGTCGACTCAATATTAGGAAGGTGTTCCTACTGTTTGGTATACTCAGTGTATACATTCAGAACCATTCAGAGAGTGCTGTTTTGTGTACTGGCTTTATAAGTTTTGTTCTGATGTTTGGGAATGCAATTAAAATGTGTAATTTTAGAATGATTATACTGAGAATAAAGTGGAAGGAATGATAAACTTCCTCTGGAGGCTTCGTCTGGCCTTGCGATTTGTCAGCTCATTAATCTAACACCCACTGTTAATAGCATTTTTCTACCACTTTATGTGACAGTTGCATAGTGTTACAATATGTCTATTAATTGACAACAAAAAAGCAAGCAGCATGAAATACTTTACTTTGGCCTTTAGGGTAATGTATTTCCCTCCCTATATTGGACGTTGTGTTTAGGGAGCAGATATCCTGGTTTCCTGGTAACTATCAGGATGCCCTTTCCTCTGGGAACTGGGTGATTCATGCCTTCTCTAAAACCATGGCTCTGCATTCCTCCCTGTTATTCACAATGGAACTGGCCTGCATCTGAATAGTAAATCAGGCATGCAATCAGGTCAAACTGTCATGTGGGCTTAGATCATCTCATCCTCTTCTGCCTGGGCTCAACCCATGCCGAAGTGCACCTCGTGGGGGAAAATTACAACTCTACAGTGTCCTCCGTCTCCTTGCTCTTCCCCAGAGGGCATAGGGGTACATTGTGTGTGTGTTAGGGGTTGGGCGATATTAGGACAGCATCATCTATCGACAGCTGTCATTGATGGTGATGACATCGTGATGTGACAGACGATGGTTTAGCCTATTTGAATTTGACTGGCGCCACGCAGTAAAGAACATCTTGCATGGCAGCACATGTGACATTCTGATACTTTACCTATTCCTATTTTTATAGCCTCATTCAGTACGTATGTTGTATACAGAATAGAGGTCGACTGATTTCAAGTTTTCATAACAATCGGAAATTGGTATTTTTGGGCTCCGATTTATATATAAATAAAACAGTTATTTTTAAAAATACCTTTTTATTTAACTAGGCAAGTCAGTTAAGAGCACGTTCTTATTTTCAATGACTGCCTAGGAACTGGGTTAACTGCCTTGTTCAGGGGCAGAACGACAGATTTTCACCTTGTCAGCTCAGGGGACCCAATCTTGCAACCGCACAGTTAACTTGTCCAACGCTCTAACCATTGCACTCCACGAGTAGCCTGCCTGTTACGCAAATGCAGTAGAAGCCAAGGTAAATTGCTAGCTAGCATTAAACTTATCTTTAAAAAAAAACAAGCAATCATAATCACTAGTTATAACTACTGATCCAGTTTAGCAGGCAATATTAACCAGGTGAAATTGTAATTTCTCTTGCGTTCATTGCACGCAGAGTCAGGGTATATGCAACAGTTTGGGCTGCCTGGCTCATTGCGAACTATTTTGCCAGAATTTTACGTAATTATGACATACATTGAAGGTTGTGCAATGTAACAAGAATATTTAGATTTAGGGATGCCACCCGTTAGATAAAATACCGAACGGTTCCGTATTTCACTGAAATAATAAACGTTTTGTTTTCGAAATGATAATTTCCGGATTCGATCATATTAATGACCAAAGGCTCGTATTTCTGTGTGTTATTATGTTATAATTAAGTCTGATTTGGTAGAGCAGTCTGACTGTGCATCAGCAGGACCGTAATCATTCATTCAAACAGCACTTTCGTGCGTTTTGCCAGCAGCGCTTCGCAAGCACAGCGCTGTTTATGACTTCAAGCCTATCAGCCTAATGGCTGGTGTAACCAATGTGAAATGGCTAGTTAGTTAGCTGGGTGTGCGCTAATACTGTTTCAAACGTCATATAAATACTGTTTTATAGTCCTATAAATACTATATTAATTACAACCTAAAACCTCTTACCTTGGAATATTGAAGTCTCATGTTAAAAGGAACCACCAACTTTCATATGTTCTCATGTTCTGAGCATGGAACTTAAACGTTAGCTTTTTTACATGGCACATATTTTACAACACTTTGTTTTTGCATTATTTAAACCAAATTTAACATGTTTAATTTATTTGAGGCTAAATTGATTTTATTGATGTTTTATGTTAAGTTAAAATAAGTGTTAATTCAGTGTGGTTGTAATTGTCATTATTACAAATAATAACATTTAAAAAAAATTGGCAGATTAATCAGTATCGGCTTTTTTCATCATCCAATAATCGTTATCGGTATCGTTGTTGAAAAATCATAATCGGTCGACCTCTAATACAGAATGCAATAGTGGGATGTAGGCCAGACAGAATGGAGAATTCCACCAAAGCAGCGCAAAATGGCCAGTCAGAAAATATAGTTTTTTGCTCTGTCAGATGCATGGCCTTTTTTTGTTGTTGTAACGGACACTAGCTGTTTAAAAGAAACTTAGCCTCTATTCCCGTCTCTCCATTTGATAGGCTATGAATCTGACTATGGGCTCTTAGGCTACGCTTTCATTGTTTTATGCATGGCTTTCTTCTAATCAAACAATGAATGTAATGGAGTTCTATCTCAGTTGTTTGAAAAGCCTAAAAAAAGGTAAGGTAGCCAGGGGACTAATAATAAGAGAGAACCAACATTATCAATAGCCTTTTGAAAAATCAAATGCCAAGTTTAATGAAGTTAAGCTTATTAAGAAATAAATTATTCAAGCGATCCGGGTAAATCCCTCCATGTGAGGTTTAAAACCAAATGGCCAATAACTTAGCGTCACTCAGTAAAACATGACTCTCGAGTCAGTAAAAAGAGTTGTGCAGTTTGCAAATGATTAGTTATTTTTGAACATCACTACCTACTAGGCCTATCATAAGCTTTAAGTACTACGCTAGTACTTCCTGGTTTGGAGGCTTATCTAAGTTGCTGAAGTTAGCCCAGAATAAGCTGATCAGGGTGGTATTGAAGGTGAGTCCACATACTCACATAGACATGAGCTTCTTTCAGGAACTCTACTGGCTGCTTGTTGAGGGTTTCCCAGAGTAGTCTGGGTTTGGTTTACAGGAGTATTTATGGTCCTGCACCCAGATATCTAACTGATTACTTTCCCCAGGTTAGGGACGCACACAATCACAGCACCAGATCAGGTGTTGCTAATTTGTGTTTATACAGTTTCAGGAGTATTGCTGGAAAGGTACTTTCTTGTATGCTGGAGCTTCAGAGTGGAATGTGTTGCCTCTGCCCATATAAACGTCTTCAATATTATTTATTATTTTAGGCAAATAAAGCAATTATTATCAAGTTCTGAAGATGGTAGACCGGTTATACATCAAGGGCTGATAGAAACAAACTCACTACGGTAAGACAGTCTGAGGAACGGGCTGTCACTGCTCCGTCATCAAATCAAAGTGTATTGGTCATGTACACAGATTTGTAGTGAAATGCTTGTTTCTAGCTCCAACAGTGAAGTTATACATAGCAAAAGAAAATAAACAATACACACACACTACAGAAAATAATACAAGTTGTATGGGATGAGCCATGACTAGAATACAGTATATACTATACATATAAAGTGGGTGAAACAGTATGTAAACATTATTAATGTGAACAGTGTTGAATGACTATGTACATAGGGGAGAGGTCTCTAAGGTTCAGGGCATGGTACTGGGCGGAGGCAGGCTAGTGGTGACTGTTTAACAGTTCGATGCCCTGGAGATTGAAGCTGTTTATTTGATTTATTTAACCAGGTAGGCCAGTTGAGAACAAGTTTCCTTTACAACTGCGACCTGGCCAAGATAAAGCAAAGCAGTGCGACACAAACAACACAGGGTCCGGGCAGCGATTGGTTGAAGAGCATGCATTTAGTTTTACTAGCATTTAAGAGCAGTTGGAGGCCATAGGAGATTTGTATGGCATTGAAGCTCGTCTGGAGGTTAGTTAGTACAGTGTCCAAAGAAGGGCCAGAAGTATACTGAATGGTGTCGTCTGCGTAGAGGTGGATCAGAGAATCACCAGCAGCAAGAGCGACATCATTGATGGGAACAGAAAAAAAGAGTGCCCGAGTGAGTTTGCTTTCCTACCTGCCTGTGTATATTGGTTCCCAACTTCCTTGAAAAGTTGCATATCGCGGGGGCTATTCGATGCTTATGCAGTACGTCACAGGATGTTTTTGTGCTGGTCAAGGGCAGTCAAGTCTGGAGTGAACCAAGGGCTATATCTGTTCTTAGTCCTACCTTTTTTTTGAACGGGGCATGCTTATTTAAGATGGTTAGGAAAGCACTTTTAAAGAATAACCAGGTCTACTCTACTGATGGAATGAGGTCAATATCCTTCCAGGATACCCGTGCCATGTCGATTATAAAGGCCTGCTCACTTAAGTGTTTCAGGGAGTGCATGACAGTGATGAGGGGTGGTCTTTTGACAGCGGACCCATTACGCATGCAGGCAATGAGGCAGTGATCGCTGAGATCCTGGTTGATGACAGCAGAGGTGTATTTACAGTGCATGTTGGTCAGGATGATATCTATGAGGGTGCCCGCATTTACGGATTTAGGGTTGTACCTGTTAGGTTCCTTGATCATTTTTGTGATAAGGAGGACATCTTAAAATATATAAATATATCCCATTTAGCAGACGCTTTTGTCCAAAGCGACTTACAAGTCGGCTGGGGCCACTACTTTTGCATATGGGTGGCCCCAGTGGGAATCGAACCCACGACGCTTGGCGTTGCAAGCGCCATGCTCTACCGACTGAGCCACACAGGACCCACATGCTTGGATTGTGGGATGGCGGTGTGTTAAGGATATCCCAGTTTAGGTCACCTAACAGTATGAACTCTGAAGGTAGAAGGGGGGGCAATTAATTCACATATGGTGTCCAGGGCACAGCTGGGGGCTGAGGGGGTTCTATAACAAGCGGCAACAGTTAGACTTATTTCTGGAATGGAGGATTTTTAAACGTAGGAGCTCAAACTCTGGGCAGAGACCTGTATAGCATGACAGAACTCTGCAGACTATCTCTGCTGTAGATTGCATCTCCACTCCATGTTGTTGTTGGGGATGTTTTTTTCTGAATTTTTGGTAGCCTTCCTAATCCAGGATTCAGACACGGATACCATTTTCTGGTCTGGTAGTCTATTCAGGGTACATAAAAGACCACTGTCCACACCAGCAGCAACCCAGCATGTTTTGAGATTCCAACCATTTTAATGTCTGGATGATCCTCACGTTCTCTGGTCTGATTCATTTTAGTTAGGAGTCCTTTCATAAACACTCTGGGGTAAAATGGGTCGTTCCCTCCTTTTGGCATAATTTCTGTGCTCACGTGGGCGTGGTTACTGACAGGGTAAAACTTTACACACAAAAAACTAATTTAGAAGGCTTAAATCATGTTTCGTCTTCTGACAAATAGTTTCATATTTAGTCATATAAGTTCCACAGAATTTAGATGTAAATCTGATAACTGGGACGTATGCATTTGTAGATTTACCATTATTTGGTTATACCCTCCTTAAAGATACCCCAAAACAACTGATTTGACATGATTATTGTTTAAGTCCCTCCCGACCATTTCCCACATTATTTACGTTAGAAATATTGTTTCAATAGCCAACTTTTTTATGTTAATGTTTTGGGAAGAGTCTCTTCACTCAAAGGATTCTTTCCCCTCTCCATATTGCAGTGCAGAGTTCCTGCAAGGTATTTACGACCATCTTAAAACTGGCCAACTGAAGTCATGACACCCTTCAAAGCTCGATTTTTAACTAAAGATCACATTTTTTTCAAATAATGTACAACTATTTGGTGGAATGTGCTTCGTGGCTGCTTGAATGGCAAGTAAAATTTTGTCTGGAAGACCACGTTAATTTGTACACAACAAAAAGCAAAGCAAGCCAAGCATCACACCATTTTTCTACCTAAATTCCTTTTTTCCTACCATGTCTCATTCACTCAATTGCGTTCTGACCCCCCCCCCACACACACGCACACAAGCTCCCATTAGGCCTACAGAAATAAATGCTATTAAACATATCTAACTGATGGGCTACAAAAGCTAGATTCTTAGGGCTGTTGCGGTGACAGTATTACCACCACACCAGCCAGTAAAGTTTCACGTGACAGTCACGGTCATCTCCTTTTTATGCACTCTGGACATACTTTGGTAGTACCGAACTTACAGCCATCAGGTCCAAATGACCTGGGCCCAGATTCACAAAACACTTCTTGCGCAAATACTTTAGAAGCTGCTTAAGAAGAAAAAACGAGTTCATAAGCTAGTTCGTAAGTGCAATTCCTCAACAATACCTTAAGATTTTAATGAGTTTCTTACGAATATCTTCTTAAGATGTTTGTTTCTAGGCAACCGATTTAGCTAGCTACCAATGGCAATCATGTTAGAACAGTAATCTCAGTTGGAAATGTGCTAAAACATGTTCTTGGGTTTAAAATAATCAATACTGAAACTTTCAGAAGTTTGTGAGGGAATTAAACATTTTCAATTGCTTTTAACTTTTCTCTCTCTGCCCTGAGTTTAAGACCAGGGTTTAGCTATCTTGGATTTTAAGAACATTTCCAATAACTTTATTTTTCAAGAATCTAATTTCTTAACTTTTTGCTTAAGGAGAAACATAAGAAATGGCACAAGAGAATGTTCAATAACTTTTTTGAGGAATTGCAACTTTGCTTAACTTAAGTCTATAGTTAAAGAAAAAATGGCAGTTAAGACATTTCTTCTTAAGAAGGTTTTGTGATTCTTGCCCCTTGTTTTTAGGGCTCTCTTGTCCCTCAAACCACTCTGACATCAATGCAAATGCAATCGAAATGACACCAAACACACTAGCCCTATAGTACTTTTAAAACTTAACTATGATGAACAATTAAAATAAATAAATTTGACAGCAGGTTGAAACGGTGTATAACATGGTTATTGTGGATGTTGTTTCAAAGCCTAACACAATGAAATGGACAGCACTTTCTAAGGTGATGATTAATTCAAAACTTGCATATGCAAATCATATCATATGCATAGGCTTATGAGCCCGCCCCCCCAAAAAAATCAAATGTAAATTATGATTGTGCTGTTATGCGGTAGGCTGTGTATTGTATATTACGCATGGCAGAAAAACATCAAACACAACTGATTTAACTCTCCTGCTGTGTCCTGGTTGAATTGGACTGATTTACAAGTCTTCGCTCTGAAAAATGTAGTTCATTTAATCTGATTGTCAAGGTTTCATGACTTTGTCCACACAGGGCATTTGAACACACAAAATACATTTTGATATTTAAGTTTTGTACACCTGTGGTGTTCCCGGTCAAAAATGACCGGTCAATAGAAATGAATGGGTGAGACTACAATTAGTGTATAAAATTGAGTTCAGGCACATGCCCACTTCCTCTCCCAGGCCCCTACATGCATGTGTGTTTGACCACACACACCTCACTCCCCTTCTTGGCTTCCATGGCAACCCCCATGGGAACCTTTCCCCAATAGAATCTTTCCCCCATAGGAACCACACCTGTTTGTGAGAATCCCAACAATCATAACATCAATAATATATAGAACTTTTCTTGCAGCTCTGGTATATAAAGCTTTTTTGAGGCCTTGCTCACAATTTATTCTGTGGCAGCACAATGACCAAACGATATACTGTATATGATGCTCTTGATCATATATTTGATCATGACACTGGTGAGGAGGAGAGAGTCCTTGTTAAACTTTGACACAAACTAGTCTGTGATAAATAGCACTATGTTTCATTTGAGTATTTGTTAGAGTCAAATAATCCATACATTATGCTTATTTTAAACTCAAAAATGAGTTGTATGGGCTCAGGTCAATGAGGCTTACAGGTCATAAATAGCAAATAGAAGTTCAAAACTTGTAATGTTCACACAAACTTAGGTAGATAAAAAGATCAAACACATTAGGTGATAATATGTATTATTATGGATTTATAATCCGCTATAATGGGGCGGTCATTTTGGACCGGGAATACAGAATTAATTAACATGAAACGAACACAACAGGAGGGTTAAGATGTCTTTGGTACATAATTGGTGTAGTCTATACTCCATAATTAAACAAATTCAAGTAATGGCATTTGAATGTGGACTGTGTAATAATGCTTACTGAATGGACTTGTTACCTTATGCTACACTCCAGCATTTCTAGCCATGATCTGGGAGAGAACGTATATCCCTAGATGATGCTGTTGGTTGATTGTACAGGGCGGCTTACAGTTAGCCTAAAATTGGATTTTGAATAGAGCATTTCTGGTAGATTTTGATAAATAATTGGGTGACAATACAGTTAGCTATACAGAATCTCACCACCATGCGTTTCCATCTCATCCTCTCTCTCCTTTATTCCATTCTCTAGCATGCAAACATGGTGTCAACAGTTACTATCGACATGTTACTAAACCTATTACTATCGATGTTCCTGAACATATTTCACTTCAGTTCCCAAATTTAGTACTGGGTAACTGCAGGAACAAGGTTGGAGAGCACATGGCAGAATATCACTTGTTGGGGCAGTGAGAGCATGCTCATCAAACAGGAATATCACCTGTTGGGGCAGTGACAGCATGCTCCTCAAACAACAGGAATATCACCTGTTGGGGCAGTGACAGCATGCTCCTCAAACAGGAATATCACCTGTTGGGGCAGTGACAGCATGCTCCTCAAACAGTGGTTGATGCGTGGAGTGAAATAAGCGTTGTATTCATTTCTCAGCTGCTACAAAACAGAGGGCGCACGGCCTCCACTTGCTATTTGAGTGCACACAGGTGATTTGTCTTTTTTTCCTGCCCCTGTTCACGCCCGTTTGATAATGGGCCTTTCTTAACCTAAACTAATTTCAAAATATGATCAATTGAGGAGAGAACAGCTGTCCACCCTGAGGCAAGAGAACAGAGTGCAAGCTTTTTTTGTGCCACTTTTTCAAACATCAGTAATGTGTAGTCATACAATGTAGCCCCTATGTTTTGATTTCTAAGACATTCGAAGGTTTGTATCATTCACAACTAAAGTTGCCAAATAACTCTTAATGTAGCATATAGGACCTGTTTTAAATTATCACTTTATTATGCTCAACATTTCCATTTCATATGTGCAGTCACTGTAATGGGAAAAATATCCTTTCTATTTTATTCAGCTAAGTTCAATTTTATTGTTCTTACTATAAAATCATATCAAATAAAATAATGGCACAGGACTTAAAATAATTGGATTGCTGTGGAATGCTGTGGTAGCCATGCTGGTTAAGTGTGCTTTGAATTCTAAATAAATCACAGACAGTGTCACCAGCAAAGCACCATCACACCACCACCTTCATGCTTCACGGTGGGAACCACACATGCGGAGATCATCCATTCACCTACTCTGCATCTCACAAAGACACGGCGGTTAGAACCAAAAATCTCAAATTTGGACTCATCAGAACAAAGAACAGATTTCCACCAGTTCATTGCTCGTGTTTTTTGGCCCAAGCAAGTGTCGTCTTCTTATTGGTGTCCTTTAGTAGTGGTTTCTTTGCAGCAATTCGACCATGAAGGCCTGATTCACGCAGTCTCCTCTGAATAGTTGATGTTGAGATGTGTCTGTTACTTGAACTCTGTGAAGCATTTACTTGGGCTTCAATCTGAGGTGCAGTTAACTCTAATGAACTTATCATCTGCAGCAGAGGTAACTCTGGGTCTTCCTTTCTGGCTGCAGGTCCTCATGAGAGCCAGTTTCATCATAGTGCTTGATGATATTTGCGACTGCACTTGAAGAAACTTTTTTTCTTGAAATGTTCCACATTGACTGACCTTCATGTCTTAAGGTAATGGTGGACTGTCGTTTCTCTTTGCTTATTTGAGCTGTTCTTGTCATAATATGGACTTGGTATTTTACCATAGAGGGCTATCTTCTGTATACCAACCCTACCTTGTCACAACACAACTGATTGGCTCGAATGCATTAACCTGTTGAAACTCTAGGGGCGCAATTTCATTTTTGGATGAAAAACGTTCCCGTTTTAAACAAGATATTTTGTCACAAAAAGATGCTCGACTATGCATATAATTGGTAGCTTTGGAAAGAAAACACTCTGACGTTTCCAGAACTGCAAAGATATTTTCTGTGCGTGCCCTAGAACGTGAGCTTCAGGCAAAACCAAGATGAGACGGCATCCAGGAAATGAGCAGGATTTTTGAGGCTCTGTTTTCCATTGTCTCCTTATATGGCTGTGAATGCGAGAGGAGTAAGTCTGCCCTTTCTGTCGTTTCCCCAAGGTGTCTGCAGCATTGTGACGTATTTGTAGGCATATCATTGGAAGATTGACCATAAGAGACCACATTTATCAGGTGTCCGCCCGGTGTCCTGCGCCGAAATTGGTGCGCAAAAGTCAGCTGCAAGTATTTTTCCACAGAATTCAGAGAAGAATGCAGGCTTCCACGAACGATATATCAATGAAGAGATATGTGAAAAAACACCTTGAGGATTGATTCCAAACAACGTTTGCCATGTTTCGGTCGATATTATGGAGTTAATTCGGAAAAAGTTTGACGTTGTAGGTGACTGAATTTTCGGTTAGTTTCGGTAGCCAAATGTGATGTACAAAACGGAGCGATTTCTCCTACACACAGACGCTTTCAGGAAAAACTGCGCATTTGGTATGTAACTGAGAGTCTCCTCATTGAAAACATCCGAAGCTCTTCAAAGGTAAATGATTTTATTTATTTGTTTATCTGGTTTTTGTGAAAATGTTGCGTGCTAAATGCTACACAAAATGCTAAGCTAGCTTAGCATACTCTTACACAAATTAGTCAATTGCTATGGTTCAAAAGCATATTTTGAAAATCTGAGATGACAGTGTTGTTAAGAAAAGGCTAAGCTTGAGAGCAGGCGCATTATTTTATTTTTATTTGCGATTTTCAGAAATCGTTAACGTTGCGTTATGCTAATGAGCCTGAGGCTTTAGTCACGATCCCGGATCCGGGATGGGGAGTTTCAAGAAGTTGAGAAGGAAAGAAATTCCACAAATTAACTTTGAACAAGCCACACCTGTTAATTGAAATGCATTCCAGGTGACTACCTCATGACACAGGTTGAGAGAATACTTAGTGTGCAAACTGTCAAGGCAAAGGGTTGCTACTTTGAAGAATCTCAAATATAAAATATATTTTGATTGAACACTTTGGTTACATGATTCCATATGTGATATTTCATAGTTCTGATGTCTTCACTATTATTCTACAATGTAGAAAATAGTAAAAATAAAGAGAAACCCTTGAATGAGTAGGTGTGTCAACTTTTGACTGGTACTGTATATTTTCGGATGGAAAAATGCTTTCACTGTAAACTTGAACGACTAAAACCAGATATAAAGTATGTAGAATAGATAGTAGATAATGTTATAATCTTGGAACTAACAATCACCAAAATAAAAGCCAGATGGACATTATTAGCCATAGCAAAATGCATAGAATTACAGGAAATTGGCTTTAAAACTGCAACAATTTCTCTCGCCTCCATGGCAAAATTTGCTAAAAAAATTAAAAATGTATGCATCACCAAGGTGGGGGGGGGGGTCCTTAAATTTTCTCTAAAATTCAGATGGGCCGACCTGGCCCATTGCCATGCCCCCTGCCACGCTTACCACCTAAGTCCATTTTGAAATCCAGATATTTTGATGGGCATCCTAATCCAGTTATTGTCATATATTGTTTTTTCAATAGGGATGAATTTGCTTGCATCTTTACTGTATGTGCATTAAAATCATATTCTAATTTTGTTGGGACTAATTCACCACCTGAGGAAATGGAAACTCAACATATCTGGATTGCTAACTCTAAATATAATATCCACTGCTAGTAACATGTATTAATCTAACAGTAAATGTAATGTCCAAAAAACATTGCAGTTGTAGCCTACCGCTCAATGAGGCCTATGCTATCACAATGGCCAAAGCACATAATCATTTTGTGCGCATCTTATCTCAAATCTACCTCTAAGATCCTTTGAGGACTTGTCAAGGACCATATCACCACCCTACCTGACACCCTAGACCCACTCCAATTTGCTTACCGCCCAGATAGGTCAACAGACTACGCAATCTCAACCACACCGCCCTAACCCATCTGGACAAGAGGAATACCTATGTGAGAATGCTGTTCATCGACTACAGCTCAGCATTTAACACCATAGTACCCTCAACTCTTCATCAAGCTCGAGACCCTGGGTCTCGACCCCGCCCTGTGCAACTGGGTACTGGACTTCCTGACGGGCCGAACCCAGGTGGTGAGGGTAGGTAACATCTCCACCCCGCTGATCCTCAACACTGGAAACTGGGGCCCCACAAGGGTACGTTCTGAGCCCTCTCCTGTACTCCCTGTTCACCCATGACTGCGTGGCCACGCACACCTCCATCTCAATCAAGTTTGCGGACGACACTACAGTGGTAGGCTTGATTACCAACAAGGACGAGACGGCCTACAGGGAGGAGGTGAGGGCCCTCGGAGTGTGGTGTCAGAAAAATAACCTCACACTCAACGTCAACAAAACAAAGGAGATGATCGTGGACTTCAGGAAACAGCAGAGAGAGCACCCCCCTATCCACATCGATGGGACAGTAGACATCACGGACAAACTGGTCCACCCACACAGACAGCGTCGTGAAGAAGGCACAGCAGCGCCTCTTCAACCTCAGGAGGCTGAAGAAATTTGGCTTGTCACCAAAAGCACTCACAAACTTCTACAGATGCACAATCAAGAGCATCCTGTCGGGCTGTTTCACCGCCTGGTATGGCAACTACTCCGCCCACAACCATAAGGCTCTCCAGAGGGTAGTGAGGTCTGTACAATGCATCACCGGGGGCAAACTACCTGCCCTCCAGTACACCTACACCACCCGATGTCACAGGAAGGCCTTAAAGATCATCAAGGATAACAACCACCCGAGCCACTGCCTGGTCACCCTGCTATCATCCAGAAGGCGAGGTCAGTACAGGTGCATCAAAGCAGGGACAGAGAGACTGATAAACAGCTTCTATCTCAAGGCCATCAGACTGTTAAACAGCCACCACTAACATTGAGTGGCTGCTGCCAACACTGACTCAACTCCAGCCACTTTAATAATGGGAATTGATGTAAAATATATCACTAGCCACTTTAAACAATGCTACTTAATATAATGTTTATATACTGTACTCTCATCTATTGCATCTTTATGTAATACATGTATCACTAGCCACTTTAACTATGCCACTTTGTTTACATACCCAACATTACTCATCTCATATGTATATACTGTACTCGATACCATCTACTGCAACTTGCCTATGCCGTTCTGTACCATCACTCATTCATATATCTTTATGTACATATTCTTTATCCCTTTACACTTGTGTGTATAAGGTAGTAGTTTTGTAATTGTTAGGTTATATTACTCGTTGGTTATTACTGCATTGTCGGAACTAGAAGCACAAGCATTTCGCTACTCTCGCATTAAGAGCTGCTAACCTTGTGTATGTGACAAATAAATTTGATTTGGTTGTAAAATCGTTGCTATTGAGCACATGTGTACAGTGCATTCGTAAGTTATTCAGACCCCTTTGACTTTTTCCACATTTTGTTACATTATAGCCTTGTTTTAAAATTGTCTGAATATATTTTTTCCCCCTCATCAATCTACACACACACACTACCCCATAATGACAAAGCAAATTTTTGAACATTTTGCAAATGTATAAAAAATTCTAAACTATCACATTTACATATAGTTGAAGTTGGAAGTTTACAAACAGTTAGGTTGGAGTCTGACAGGCTAATTAACATCATTTGAGTGAATTGGAGGTGTACCTGTGGATGTTTTTCAAGGCCTACCTTTAAACTCAGTCCCTCTTTGCTTGACATGGGAATATCAAAAGAAATCAGCAAAGACCTCAGAAAAAAATTGTGGACCACCACAAGTCTGGTTCATCCTTGGGAGCAATTTCCAAATGCCTGAAGGTACCACGTTCATCTGTACAACAATATTACGCAAGTATAAACACCATGGGGCCACGCTGCCATCATACTACTCAGGAAGTGGATGCGTTCTATCTCCTAGAGGTGAACGTACTTTGGTGCAAAAAGTGCAAATCAATCCCAGAACAACAGCAAGGACCTTGTGAAGATGCTGGAGGAAATGGGTACAAAAGTATCTATAGCCACAGTAAAATGAATCCTATATCGACATAACCTGAATGGCCGCTCATTTAAGGAAGAATCCACTGCTCCAAAACCGCCATAAAAAAGCCAGACTACGGTTTGCAACTTCACATGGGGACAAATTTGGTACATTTTGGAGAAATGTCCTCTGGTCTGATGAAACAAAAATGAAACTGTTTGGCCACAATGACCATCGTTATGTTTGGAGGAAAAAGGGGGAGACTTGCAAGCCGAAGAACACCATACCAACCGTAAAGCACAGGGGTGGCAGCATCATGTTGTAGGGGGTGATTTGCTGCAGGAGGGACTCGTGCACTTCACAAAATAGATGGCATCACGAGGTAGGAAAATGATGTGGATGTATTGAAGCAACATCTCAAAACATCAGTCAGGAAGTTAAAGCTCATGGTCACACATGGGTCTTCCAATGGAACAATGACCCCAAGCATACTTCCAAAGTTGTGGCAAAATGGCTTTAAGGACCACAAAGTCAAGTTATTGGAGTGGCCATCACAAAGCCCTGAACTCTATCCAATAGAAAATTTGTAAAGCAAAACTGAAAAGCGTGTGCGAGTAAGGAGGCCTACAAACCTGACTCCGTTACACCAGCTCTGTCAGGAGGAATGGGCCAACATTCACCCAATTTATTGTGGGACGCTTGTGGAAGGCTACCTGAAACGTTTGACCCACAATTTAAAGGCAATGCTACCAAATACTGAGTGCATGTAAACTTCTGACCCACGGGGAATGTGATGAAAGAAATAAAAGCTGAAATGAATCATTCTTTCTACTATTATTCTGACATTTCACATTCTTAAAATAAAGTGGTGATCCTAACTGACCTAAGACAGGGTATCTTTACAAGGATTAAATGTCAGGAATTGTGAAACTGAGTTTAAATGTATTTGGCTAAGGTGTATGTAAACTTCAACTGTTTGAACTTCAGACCCTTTACTCTTTACTTTGTTGAAGCAGCTTTGATAGCAATTACAGCTTAGAGTCTTGGGTAGGGCATTACAAGCTTGTCACACCTGTATTTGGGTAGTTTCTCATTCTTTTCTGCAGATCCTCTCAAGCTCTGTCAGGTTGGATGGGAGCGTCGCTACTTTCCGAATGCGCTGTACATACAGAGAGCTGTGTTTTGCCAGAAATTGGATTTTAAAATGCTATACAATCAGAACACCTTTATTCTCCCGGACAATGTTTTTCACCGGGAAAGTTGGGAGGGGCTCGCTAGACACAGCAGCAGGCCCCAGCGAAACCGCTATCCTCGAGGGGCAGGCACACACAAGTGACCATGTAGAATATGCCGCTCACATTGATGCGACCAATTTAGAAATGTAACTCGCACAGCTAAGTAAAAGGGTCACAAAATGCAACAAAATGGTCGCAGCCTGGAGCCCTGCTATGCTTTCATTAAAATTGTAACATGATTCGTCAAGTTGTAGCATTTGATTTTGTGCTATAGGCGGTCGTTTTAGTACTTGATTCTTAAAAATGTATTTCAATACAAATATTTTTGGTGGGGTTGGCCGGTAGGGGTCGATAACATCGTATATCACAAAGTTTTATGGGTACAAAATCACAATAGGACAAAGGTTGACATCGCCCAACTCGTCAGTGTGTGTTCGTCACTGCCTCCTCCCTGTACCAATAACACAGAACTCATTGGCGCTCTCTTCTAATTACAGGCACATTCATTTAGTCTATGAACAGTTTTCAGGCACAAAGGGAAGATAATTAAACAAATAACTTCAATGTTCTATACTTTGGCAGATTTATCTTTCAAGTGCTGCCTCTTTCAACCTTTTTGAAAAGTGTAGCTAACGGTTTTCCGAAGAATTACAATGTTCGTGTTGGATGCTGTTTTAAATGTAGTGGACAAAAGGTCTGGGATTTAAACCAAACCAACATTGCAGTTCAAGGAAATAGTTAAGAACATGAAATAAAGTACATTTTGTATTTTACGACAAGAAAATAGCATACAATAACAAGGTTATATACAGGGGGTACCGGTACCGAGTCAATGTGCGGGGGTGAAGGTTAGTCAAGGTAATTTCTAAAGTGACTATGCATAGATAATAAACAGTGAGTAGCAGCAGTGTAAAAACTAAGGGGTGGGTGTCAATGTAAATTGTCCGGGTGGCCATTTGATTAATTGTTCAGCAGTCCTATGGCTTGGGGGTAGAAGCTGTTAAGGAGCCTTTTGATCCTATACTTGGCGCTGCAGTACAAAGTGCCATGCGGTAGCAGAGAGAACAGTCTGACACCGCCTAGTATATAGGTCCTGGATTTCAGGAAGCTTGGCCCCAGTGATGTACTGGGCTGCACATACTACCCTCTGTAGCGACTTAAGGTCAGATGGCGAGCAGTTGCCATACCAAGCACTGTTGCAACCGGTCAGGATGCTCTCAATGATGCAGCTGTAGAACCTTTTGAGGATCTGGGGACCCGTGCCAAATCTTTTCTGTCTCCTGAGGGTGAAAAGGTGTTGTCGTGCCCTCTTCACGACTGTCTTGGTGTGTTTGGACCATGATAGTTAGTTGGCGATGTGGACACCAAGGAACTTAACTCTCGACCCCCTCCACTTCAGCCCTTTCGATGTTAATGGGGGACTGTTGGGCCCTCCTTTTCCTATAATCCACGATCAGCTCCTTTGTCTTGCTCACTTTGAGGGAGAGGTTGTTGTCCTGAAACCACTCAGTCAGGTCTCTGACCTCCCTATAGGCTGTCTCATTGTCGGTGATCAGGCCTACCACTTGTGTCATCAGCAAACTTAATGATGGTGTTGGAGTCGTGCTTGGCCACTCAGTCGTGTGGACAAGGAGTACAGGAGGGGACTAATCACCCACCCCTGAGGGGCCCCAGTGTTGAGGGTCAGCGTGGCAGATGTGTTTTTGTCTACCCTTACCACTTGGGGGCTGCCTGTCAGAAATCAAGGATCCAGTTACAGAGGGAGATGTTTAGGATCATTAGTTTAGTGATGAGCTTTGTACTATGGTGTTGAATGCTGAGCTGTACTCAATGAACAGCATTCTCACATAGGTGTCCTTTTGTCCAGGTGGGAACGGACAGTGTGGAGTGCAATTTGAGACGGCGTAATCTGTGGATCTGTTGGGGTGGTGTGCGAATTGAAGTGGGTCTAGTATTTCCGGTGTACTGGTGTTGAAGTGAACCATGACCAACTTTTCAAAGCACTTCATGGCTACCGACGTGAGTGCTACGGGCGCTAATCATTTAGGCAGGTTATCTTCGCCATCTTATGGACAGGGACTGTGGTGGTCTGTTTGAAAAATGTAGGTATTACAGACTCGGTCAGGGAGAGTCAAGTAAGATTCTTTCCAGTTGGTCTGCGAATGCTTTGAGTACATATCCTGGTAATCCGTCTGGCCCCGTGGCTTTGTGAATGTTGATCTGTTTAAAGACCTTGCTCACATCGGCTACGGAGAGAGTGATCACAGTTGTCCGGAACAGCTGGTGCTCTCATGCATGCTTCAGTGTTGCTTGCCTCGAAGTGAGCATATATGGCATTGAGCTCATCTGGTAGGCTTGCGACTCAGCTCGCGGCTTAGTTTCCCTTTGTAGTGCTCAATAGTTTTCCGTCTCTGCCACATCTGATGAGCATCAGAGCCAGTGCAGAAGGATTCAATCTTAGTCCTGTACTGACGCTTTGTCTGTTTGATGGTTCGTCTGAGGGCATAGCAGGATTTTTGACAAGCATCCGGGTTAGTGTCCCGCTCCTTGAAAGTGGCAGCTCTAGCCTTTAGCTCGGCGCTGATGTTGCCTGTAATCCTTGGGTGCCATTTGGGATATGTGTACGTACAGTCAATATGGGGACAACATTGTCGATGTACTTATTGATGAAGCTGGTGACTGAGGTGGTATACTACTAAGTGCCGTTGGATGAATCCGGGAACATATTCCAGTCTGCTAGCAAAAACAGTCCTGAAGCGTAGCATCCACATCATCTGACCACTTCCGTATTGAGTGAGTCACTGGTACTTCCTGCTTTAGTTTTTGCTTGTAAGCAGGAATCGGGAGGATAGAATAATGGTCAGATTTGCCAAATGGAGGTTGAGCTTTGTATGTGTCTGTGTGTGGAGTGAAGGTGGTCTAGAGTTTATTTTTTATTCCCCCCCCCCCCCCTCTGGTTGCACATGTGACATGCTGGTAGAAATATTAGGTAAAACGGATTTAAGTTTCCCTGCAGTAAAGTCCCCGGCCAGGCCACTAGATGCGCCACTTCTGGATGTTGGTTTGGAGCCCGTAAAACGGCAGCCATCCCTTCCAGCACCATTATCTAACTCTGATTAGAAGACAGTAGGCAGTCATTACCTGTTATGTGGCCTGCTGTTTTATCTACTCCCATAATCCAGTATTGGCATTTTGATTATCTATCTATCAATGAGGTTAGGTGGAGCAGGCAATGTTGTGTTCTTTGTATGGAGAGGGATTTCTACTTTTGAATAGGGATGGGACTTTGCTAAATCTGACTTGAATCTGATAGCTACCAAGTAATGTTGGGCTCAGTATCACTAAAATTGATATTGTAACCCTTACTTTTTACACAACAATACTGCTTCTGCTTTGGCTTTAATGGGGTACATGATAAAACTAACATAATTAGAAAAAAGCTTTACATGTGTGTGTCAATACTTAGCCTTACTGTCAGCCTCTATTAAACTATTGCATTAGCCTAGGCCTAAATGTTGGAATTCTTCAAAGATATGTAAGATACCACCCATTAAAATAACACGTTAGCAAGCAGTTATTTAACCACCATGACACAGTCCTGTCTAAAGGATGTAAACAATTTGACCTTCTTTGGTACAACACTTCCCTACTTCAATTTATTAAGTCTTTGATTTGGTCTGTGCATTGTCTGTATGGCCAGTCTACTGCTGCTTATTGTTAATGTATGCTTTCCCCTGCTTCTGAAAGGTGTCTAAATGTGTCCTTGACCCGGCTGGTTATCTCACACACTATAGTCTCTGGATTGAAGCCAAATAGGGGTGCTTATAACCTGGACAGTGTGTGGTGAAATGGACCTTCATTATTTTGCATATCCCAATCCCCCTGATCCCATGCCGGAGAGTGGGTTCAGCCATTATTGACTGCGACCTGTGAGCATTTAGGGTTTAGTGCCTTGCTCAAGGCAAGATTGACAAATGTAATTTATCTCGTTCGCTTGGCGATTTGAACTAGTTACTGGCCCAAGGCTCTAACCCTATTATATTTAACTAAGGGGTAAGGTACTGTGAGCAGTCCTGGTGGGGGATTTATGGCTTTTTCTGCTCCGCATAGTGTGTGCTGTGAGGGTGCTGGCTGTGCTGTTTTTTTTA
The DNA here is from genome assembly GCF_036934945.1 of Oncorhynchus masou masou. Taxonomy (NCBI): domain Eukaryota; kingdom Metazoa; phylum Chordata; class Actinopteri; order Salmoniformes; family Salmonidae; genus Oncorhynchus; species Oncorhynchus masou. Next base: position 31,411,507 of record NC_088217.1, read on the forward strand.
CCTTTATTTAACCAGGCAAGTCAGTTAAGAACAAATTCTTATTTTCAATGACGGCCTGGGAACAGTGGGTTAACTGCCTGTTCAGTGGCAGAACGACAGATTTGTACCTTGTCAGCTCGGGGGTTTGAACTCTCAACCTTCCGGTTACTAGTCCAACGCTCTAACCACTAGGCTACACTGCTGCCTGTGAGGGTGCTGGCTGCCCTGTGTGCAGGAGTGTGTTGTGACCTGCTCTAATGCTCAGAGCGACGACATAAAATGGTTTCAATATGGAAAGCAGAGCATTGCACACCTCATTGATTCCACTTTATGGCCCAGTAATGGCTCTGCAGCTACCAGGCACCAGCTGTATTTGTTTGCTCTCCACATTTCCAAGATTGTGGCCAACTGGCCCAGTCTTTTTCGCTCGCAGGGAAGTGCAAGATAATTGGACATGTGCAGTTTCTGTCAAGGGGCTCACATTACTCTTTCCAATGGGCCACAAGACCTCCAAGAAATCCTGCACCTCAATAGATGCAACTGTTTTTGTTTAGCCATTTTAGTGTGTGTTTGTTTCACTGCGTGTGTGTGTGTGTGTGTGTGTGATTTTTGGTTGTTGTACATATTTGCGTGAAATTGTGAATGAATTTTATCAGACTACTTAGAGCTGGAGGATTTGTCAGCTTTGTCCTCTTGTTCCTCTGCTGTGACTGACTGACTATTTATTTACACTAAAGCTCGGATGTTCTTATCCCAGACAGCAGTTGTCAAATGCTAATTTTGACTCGCCTCCAATATCCCGGAAGGCCCCGGACTCATCTGTCAAGTGTAAAAAACCTAGACAGACAACGGCCCCCAAGAAGGAGGCCTCCATCTTCAATCACTTTTTCCGAAAGGGGACCACCACCTCCACAACTTCTCACACTACAGAGGCCACGCCAGCACAGCAACCTATTCCATGCAGAAAGAGAATGTCTGGCACTCCTCTACGTAGCCAAACTGTGAAGGAGAGCCCCCGTCCTACACAGACTGTGAAAGTAGACCCTGATCATCAGGTCTCTGTGAAGGAGGAGTCCATTGAGGACATACCGCCCCAGGTGCTGGTGTCTGTAAAGATGGAGAAGATTGACTTCTCCATGACAGGGCTGGCGTCCCTGGCTGATTCACAGTCATCATCACAGGACCTGAAGCCTCTAGTTAAAGGTAAGGCCTGCCTGCTGACTGACTGTCTTCAGGAATTCTTCTTCTCTGTGTGTGTGAAGACACTAATTCTATTTTCCATTGGAACATTTTGAATATGAGAGACTTGGCTGCCAAAACATAGTGTTTCTAATGGATACAGTATGGGCCTATGCATAAAATGGAAATGCCCTCCATAGAGAAAGCAATGTTGGTTGTACTGTTTTTCATATTACTAGTTGCATAGAATATTCTTGTCCATTAAAGACATGCTCAGGACCTTTTGGCGACTACTAAGTATTTCTTAAACCTCCCAGTTTGAGCTGGATGTGTAGTCCATACATGCATAATCTATGAGCAGAATTACTGTTTTACCTCAATTAGCCACAAAATCCCTAGATTGAAAGCAACTGTTTTTCTGGAAGCTGTGCTGCTCTATTTTCCTTACATTTTCCCCCATGTGGGAAAGCCCCCTAGCAATTTGAGTTCTAGTCAATGAGCTTCAGCCACTCACCTTCTGAGTGACAGCTAGCAAGATGCAGACACACAGCAGAGTGAGAGAGCAATGACATGATGCACATACAGTCCCAGTCAAAAGTTTGGACACCTACTCATTCAAGGGTTTTTCTTTATATTTACTATTTTCTACATTGTAGAATAATAGGGAAGACATTTGGGTGATAGTGAAGGCCAGGTCATCTGATGCAGTACTCCGTGACTCTCCTTCTTGGTCAAATAGCCCTTATACAGCCTGGAGGTGTTTTTGGTCATTGTCCTGTTGAAAAACAAATGATAGTCCCACTAAGCGCAAACCAGATGGGATGGCGTTTCACTGCAGAATGCTGTGGTAGCCGTGCTGGTTAAGTGTGCCTTGAATTCTAAATAAATCACAGAGTCACCAGCAAAACACCGACACACCATCACACCTCCTCCATGCTTGACAGTGGGAACCACACATGCGGAAATCATCCGTTCACCTACTCAGCGTCTCAGAAAAACAATGTGTGTTGGAACCAAAAATCTCAAATTTGAACTCATTAGACCAAAGGACAGATGTCCACCAGTCTAATGTCCATTTCTTGTGTTTATTGGCCCAAGCAAGTCTTTTCTTCTTATTGGTGTCCTTTAGTCGTGGTTTCTTTGCAGCAATTCTATCATGAAGGCCTGATTCATGCAGTCTTCTCTGAACAGTTGATGTTGAGATGTGTCTGTTACTTGTACTCTGTGAAGCATTTTATTTGGGTTGGTAACTCCAATGAACTTATCCTCTGCAGCAGAGGTAACTCCGGGTCTTCCTTTCCTGTGGCGGTTCTCATGAGAGCCAGTTTCATCATATTGCTTGATGGTTTTTGTGACTGCACTTGAAGATACTTTAAAAGTTTTTGAAATGTTCTGTATTGACTGAACTTCATGTTTTAATGGACTGTCATTTCTCTTATTTGAGCTGTTCTTGTATGGACTTGGTCTTTTACCAAATAGGCCCATCTTCTGTATACCACCACTACCTTGTCACAACACAACTGATCTACTCAAACGCATTAAGAAGGAAATAAATTCCACAAATTAACTTTGAACAACAACACACCTGTTAATTTAAATGCATTCCAGGTGACTACCTCATGAAGCTGGTTGAGAGAATGCCAATAGTGTGTAAAGCTGTCAAGTCAAAGGGTGGCTACTTTTTAAAGTAGCTCAAATATAAAATGTGTTTTGGTTTAACCCTCTTTTTTTGGTTACTTCGTGATTCCATATGTGTTATTTCACAATGTAGAAAACAGTAAAAATCAAGAGAAACCCAGGAATGAGTAGGTGTCCAAACTTTTGGCTGGTACTGTATCTGCACATATGTGATGTAGTAACCAGGGACCACTTTTGGGTGTTGAGCCTTCAGAACTACTGGCTAAAAAGCATACAAAAGTACTGGATAATCCCTTAAAAATGATGGATGATTTCAATGCTGCATGGAAATGTGGCCTTTTCACAATGTGTCTCTCCTTTTCTATATGTGTGTTTGTCTATAAATCCTGCTGTGTGTGTTTTGCAGTGGAGTGTCCTGTGTGTTCTGTGGGCATCCTTGAACAGTTCATCAACAGGCACCTGGACAGCTGTCTGACCCAAGGGGAAAAGAAGGAGAGCCTTAGGAGGTACCATTGAACACACATCTCACAGGGGTTCAAGAGTTCACTTTTTTGACGTTTCTACTTATTTTACGCTTCCTTGACACTGATGACGTCCAAACTAAGCTGAACCTTCAAAAAAGCGTATCTTAGAATTCCCCTAGAATGTTCTGTTAACCTTGATGTAAAGCTAGCACTAGGTCAGGTATGTGACTTATGTTTTGATTTATTTTGACATGTCTCTGAGTTGTATATTTTGTTTAGATTTATATTTGGGGAGATGTTATATCCCTTCCTCATCTGAAAGTGCTGTCTACTCTACCTTCAAATTTGAAGTCAACCTGGAAATGTTTATTTCTGTATAAATCTAATGGAAGGTTCCACAGTAGGATAAATATAGGCCTGAGCCATTTGATTCTCCATCAAACTGGTGAAGTGTACATGACAGCATGGAACCCTTGATTCGTGACCTTCATGTCAGAGTGATGGATTACACAAATTCCTATACTCTTCAACACATTTGACCTGCCACACAGCTCTGAATAGGAGCTGGTGAGGAGTTTTCAATGCTACTGTACTCCTATAAATACAGGCATTGCGTCTTGGTGATGAAGAGATGCCATGTGGTCAGAACCTTGTCCTGTTCTGAATCCTCCTTATGGACTTTCTATCTGAAAAGCAGAGAAGGGAACAACAACAGAACTGAAACAGAATTACTTGGAAAGCCCAGATAAAACCCAAATATATTTATTAGCCTTACGTGGGTGGTCAGCGCAGTAGTGGAAAAACCCAATTGTCAAACTTGAGTAAAAGTGAAAGTCACCCAGTAAAATCTTACTTAAGTATATTTCAAACCAAATACTTTTACTAAGTATCAAAAGTAAAAGTAATTGCAAAAATACTTAATATCAAAGTAAAACTATAATTTCTCATTCCTTATATAACGCAAACCAGACGGCACAATTGTATTTTTTTAAAATTTTATTTACGGATAGCCAGGGTCACACTCCGACACTCAGACATCATTTACAAAATCAGCATTTGTGTTTAGGGTTTCTGCCAGATCAGAGGTAGTAAGGATTACCAGGGATGTTCTCTTGATAAGTGTGAGCTGGACCATTTCCTGTCCTGCTAACCATTTGAAATGTAACCTGTACTTTTGGATGTCAGGGAAAATGTATGGAGGGAAAATGTATTGAGTAAAAAGTACATTATTTTCTTTAGGAATGTAATGAACTAAAAGTTGTCAAAAATATAAATAATGTACAGATACCCCAAAAAACAACTTAAGTAGTACTTTGAAGTATTTTACTTAAGTACTTTACACCACTGGGTAAGCGATAGCAAAGAGCTTTATACCGTACACTGCTGCCAAGATGTCTGGCTCCAAATATGTGTCTGTTCTTACAAGTGGTAGCGGAGTGACTCCCGGCCTCCAATATCATTTAATTACATAGCCTCGCTCCGCCCTGCATATCAGGCCTTAGGTTGACCATAAAAAAGAAAAGGAGAGCCTCGCACTCTTGGAGCTCAGATGCTATAATTGAATAACTGTTGTTTTGACAGACAAGCTGTCTTCATCAGGGTAAAATGACAAACACGGTGGGTCACTAGCTTATATGGATTGGAAGGTTAACTATGGACATTAAATTCATGTTGTCTTCTTCTGTGGTGCCCTCCCTATGATGGACTGTTTTTGGGCCAGCCAGAGGTCTGAGTGCTGCAATAACAATAACTTCCTCACTGTAGTTCATCATGGAATGAATAATAGTCTAATGACCATGTTATAACAAGTTGTAAACTGATCTTCTCTATGGCTTCATATGGCACAGCTCCCTAGGTGCCAAGAGGAAGCCGATGAGGAAGCTGGTATACACACTGCTGTCCATGCAGGAGCTGAAGAAGAGGCTGAAGGAGTGCCACCTCTCTGCCCATGGCACCAGAGACCAGCTGGTCAGGAGGCACCAGGACTTTGTACACTTCTACAATGCCCAGTGCGACGCCCTCGAACCGAAATCAGGTAAGAGCGCCATTTTCACCTTGTGAAAAATTACGATGATAGGGAGTCAACCTTGGCTGATGGTACAAATCTGCTTTTAAATGTCAAAGCAGTCTTCTAACCACCATAAACATACTTTCCTCAATTCAAAGCCATTGTTGTATAACTGTTTTGGCCATTATTGACTCTAAGCTATCATTCACGATTGACGAACCTTTACAAGAAAAATGAAATCACACCAGCTAGTTCCAATTTGTGTGCGTGTAGCGGAGGTAATTTACAGCAGCCCAGTGTGGTGTGTACAGAGCCAGGCCCACTGACGGCTGTGTTTGCGGAGAGCAACTGCAGACCATGTCACAGCCCTGCCAAGTCCTCTCTGAGTTAGTATTTCTCCATGATGACACAGAACCTGCCTCTGCATGGAACGGTCAAAGGTTCAGCACAACAGAATAGACATCTCTGATGGGAAGCAGTGTTTGAATGAAACACCAAGGCCTGCTTTGAGCCTAGCACATGATTTGAGTCTACTCTTATCAAGACTTAAATCATTTCAGCTCTAGCAAGTATTTTATCTTGCCTTGCCTTTTGCCATGCTTCTGTGATATCTTGAGGGTGTTTATTACAGTACTTGTACATTCTCTAAGAATGTCAGTGAGTGACCTTGATACATGATCATGCTAGGTGTATAATCGCATGTCCTCCTAGACCTAGCGCTTGGCTTGTACTATCCAGTCAGTAGTTGGGCATGTCAGAGGATAAAGGCTGTTAACAACACAATACTTTATATATTTGACCTCGGCGGACAGTTTCTCTAATCCAACAGCACCTGCTCAGACAAATCGACATGAAATGGCCAGGAGACGTGTGTGTGTACAAATCACCCATAAAAATGTAACCACTTGATAGTTCATGTGCATCTCTGAGGATGCTTCATTTCCTCAGTAGTGGTCTCCGGGTCATACACCTTAATGTGGTAAAAACAACAGTTCACATAAACAAGCCATGTCTGTGATCCAGAGGGTCATAAAGGTCTCTGTTCATCCTCTTTCAATAGCCAAAGACATCGCCAAAGAAGTGGAGGCCAACGAGAAGGCCAGGAACCAACTGCAGGGGAAAACCAAATGTGTACGTACCAAAACAGGATCAAGGCATCATTGACTAGCGCCACAGGACCACCGGATAGTTTCTGTTGTTCCCAACATGGCACTATGTCCAATAAAAGGTGTTGTCATTCGTAAACAACCTGGTCTAGTGTGTTCTTGAAGTTAAAATTATCACTTTACATGGTCTTTTTGTTGTCCAATTGTGTTGCAGGCTATGGTCTTCTCTAAGAACCAAAGTCTGGGGCAAATCGATGAGATGCATTCAACTTACAGTAAGTCATGTCTGACTGGTATGCTTCCTCCATTGATCTGTTGTCAGTAGCTAGGTTGTTATCCAATTTGTGACAGATTTTAATGCTAATATTCTAAAATCTGCATAAAGAAAATATGCGCAATTTCCCACCAGTGGTGTTTTCACCAAACGGATTTGTTACGGATAGAAATCACAAAATGTTATTATTCGCACAAGTTTTCATGTACCGAATAAAAAAGATAAAGTTCAGTGTGTTTCCATCGCATTTTCAACTCTACCAATAGTTTTGTCACAAACTGTTGCGTTTAAATAGCAAATGTGCCTGATCTAGCTAACAGCATACAGTGCAGGTAGGCTGTGTGGGTAGGCTAGTCTACATGGGATTATTATGGATAATAGCTAGAATATTTTATTTGTCAAACGGCAGTCAAGCATTGATCATCATGTCTCCAGAATCAGACCTTCGATATTTATTGGAATGGATCATCAAGATCAATGTACTCTTTCACCACCCAAGTTCATGGGTTATTTCATCTGTAGCCTAAGAAATTGCATGGTTTCCCAAGTCATAGTGGAAGGCTCACACACTATATCATTGCATAAATCCAAGTTTAATTCGATATGATGGTTATTATATGAATATTTGCGTTTCCACTGCCATTTCTCACAGAATACATTTTACAGACACAAAAAAATCCCCCGCATGTCAAATGCTACACACTGTAGTAGCTCTTGATTATGTAGTGCTTACTTTAGAATGTTGCAGTGTACTGTGTAGAATACTATACTAAACACTGTAGTATCCCTCTACCACGTAGTGCTTACCTTAGATTTTTTTTTATCGATTGGACTGTTAGCTGCTAGATTTGTCGATGCTTTTTTCATTTGAACGTGATGTCCCTGGGGAGCACATGCCAGGAATTTCTCTGATGTTCCCCCCTCGATCATGTAGTGCTTACTATATAATTTTGTAGTATACTGTAGTATACCATACTCCCCACTGTAGTATCCCTTGCAGTGCATAAAATTAACTGTTTGGTCCACCGGCCACTGGGGCAGGGGCGCAAAGCTGTCAAGGCAAAGGGTGACTACTTTGAAGAATCTCAAATATAAATATATTTTGATGTAACACTTTTTTTGGTTACTACATGTGGTGTTTCAGTTTTTGATATCTTCACTGTTATTCCACAATGTAGAAAATAGTCAAAATAAAGAAAAACCCTGGAATGAGTAGGTGTGTCCAAACTTCCTATTTATCTTTCGATGGATCAAGCAAGCAAAGTTTATTAAAGCTTAGGCTTGCTTGTTTGACAGACAAATAACATATTAACATGCACACACCAATATGATTTAGATTAGTTACTTCCACTAGACTGAAAACGATGACAAACATGACTGTACTTCTGATGGTAGAAAATAACAGGTAACCACTGCATTTACATGAACAGATATTTTAGACATACACATGGCTTTACTTAAAGACAGTCACCTTATTGGTGGGCACAGCCAATAAACTGCCTGGACCTGAAATGGGCAATGCCTCCAAAAAAACCTTTACATAATGAACATCTTGAATTTTGTAACACATGATATTAAACTCACTGATGGTCAAACTTAACACATACCATTCAGAACAATTGACCACCCCAAACAGTTCTTAAAGACAGCATGGTCACAAAATGGTTGCTCACAGAACTAAACCAACAGCAACAATGCCCTACAGCCTATACACACAAAGGACCTTCCAGGTAGAAAGGCTCTTCCAGGTACAAAGCTCTCCCCTGGACATGACCAAAGGGTGCTTTTTTTTACATTTCCTGCATGTCCTTCCCTAATAAGGGTGGCTCGGGAAACAGTGACCAAAATGTGGTTCTTGCAGTTACAAGATTGTAACTGATTGAGGATTAGGGGAAGGTTATGGTGATGCCCATCTACGGTGAGACTTAAGTTAAAGATCAGCCGGAAGCAGAGGTGCTGTTCAGTTTAAGAGTCTTTATAGATTCAGGTAATGGAGATGATACATGGCAGGGAATGATTGACAGTTGTTGACATGTGATTTGTCTTGAATCAAGATTTGGTTGGCTTTGTATGGAGTATGGTTTACCTAAAAAGAAATATAATGAACAGCAATAAATATGCCATTAACAATCGATTTCATTATGTCATAATCAATGACAATCTCCACAGAGGAGCTGTGTCAGAGTGACCATCGGGTTCTTGGTCTTCCCCGATTGCTCAGTTTGGCCCGGGCGGCCAGCTCTAGGTAGAGTTTTACTAATTCCAAACTTATTCCATTTAAGAATAATGGAGGCCACTGTGTTTTGGGGACCTTCAATGCTGCAGAATTTTTTTCAGTACCCTTCCCCAGCAGCATCTACGGACAATTAACTTTGTTTTTGCTCTGACATGCACTGTCAACTGTGGGACCTTATATAGACAGGTGTGTGCCTTTCCAAATACAATCAATAGAATTTACCACAGGTGGACTCCAAGTTGTAGAAACATCTCAAGGTTGAGCAATGGAAACAGGATGCACCTGAGCTCAATTTCGAGTCTGAATACTTATGTAAATACGTTTTTTTAATTTGCAAAAATGTCAACCTTTTTTAGTTTTGTTTTTATTGGGTATTGTGTGTAGATTTGATTTAGAAAACAATTATTCAATCAATTTGGCTGTAATGTTACAAAATGTGGAAAAAGTGAAGGGTTCTGAATAGTTTCCGAATGCACTGTAAATATAGTAAAGCTACAGTTTTTTTTAGACTGTAGTATTTTTTTTCATGTGGGCTGGCCCTTAGATACTGTATTGGCGCGGCAGGTAGCCTCGTGGTTAGAGCATTGGGCCAGTAACCGAAAGGTTGCTGGATCGAATCTCCGAGCTGACAAGGTAAAAATCTGTCGTTCTGCCTCTGAACAAGGAACTGTTCCCCGGTAGGCCATCATTGTAAAGAATAATTTGTTCTTAACTCACTTGCCTAGTTAAATAAAGGTTACATTTAAAAAAAGATACTTAAACACTGCAGTGCGTTTTATTATTTCAGAACGCTTAGTCATTCCAGTCCACTTGAGTGGTGCACTCACTTTAGTCCTTGTACCAGTTTAGGAGAAGTCATCTTCCTCTGAGAGCTCTGACGTGAATCAGGCCAGAACCAGAGATAAGAGGAGTGCCTCTGTCACATACACAGAACATATCAATACAAGGACCCACTTCAGCGGAGAGAATTGCCAGGAAGACCATAAGCTCCCCTGGTGGCTGTGTGGCTGTATATTCCGAGATAACTGTGATGACGTGATTAAGCATCAGGGACTCTCACAGCAGCAGACATTACACCATGAAGAGGAGGGAAACGCTTAGGTTTACTGGGGTGTTTCAGTGTCTCTTTGGTGAATAATTCTGACCTGTAATAGCCTTTACCCAGTGGGACTTAATTTATGCAGAAGAATCTGAGACCGATTGTGTTTGCCTTGCCTCTTGGGCAGACAGACAGACAGAGTGAGAGTTTGTAAGGGGACCGTATGGAACTTTGCAAGGTTAAGTGGCTGTGATAGCCAGAGGAAGATAAAAGGTGGGTGGAACTAGAAATAGCTTGGTGGTGCTAACTTTGATAAATATGGAGATTGAAATATTGATCTGACTCATGAAGGGGTGTATTATAAATAGCTGGCTTAAATGAAAACGGTTTGATTAATCAGACCAGAGCAGGCTTGCCTGACCCCGCGATGACTCACTCCTCTGGCTGTTAGATCAGTGAATGGGCAGACACCAGGGATATGGCAACACACACGCACAAACACAGAGTGCTGGCCACATGCGGTATGTGGTAGCAGTCTCGCTCTCTCTTCCAAATGTGTGAACAAGATGGGCACACTCAATGAATGTGCCTCCATCAGTGTGCTATTGTTGTATCATTGAAAAGCAAGGTTGTGAGCAGGACCCTAAAACAATGCCAAGCAGAACTCTATCAATGGAGACCAGTTTTTTTTTTCTCAGTGAACTTCAGCTTTTATTAGATATATATATATATATATATATATATATATATATATATATATATATATATATATATATATATATATATATATATATATATACCCAGCTTCAATATATATATATATATACATACATACATACATACATACATACATACATACATACATACAGTTGAAGTCGGAAGTTTTACATACAACTTAGCCAAATACCCTATTACTAGCCTGTTCAACCTCTCTTTCGTGTCGTCTGAGATTCCCAAAAATTGGAAAGAAGCTGCGGTCATCCCCCTCTTCAATGGGGGGGGGGCACTCTTGACCCAAACTACTACAGACCTATATCTATCCTACCCTGTCTTTCTAAGTTCTTCCAAAGCCAAGTCAACAAACAGATTACCGAACATTTCGAATCACACCGCACCTTCTCCGCTATGCAATCTGGTTTCAGAGCTGGTCATGGGTGCATCTCAGCCACGCTCAAGGTCCTTAAACGACATCTTAACCGCCATCGATAAGAAACAGTACTGTGCAGCTGTATTTATCGACCTGGCCAAGGCTTTTGACTCTGTCAATCACCACATCCTCATCGGCAGACTCGATAGCCTTGGTTTCTCAAATGATTGCCTCGCCTGGTTCACCAACTACTTCTCTGATAGAGTTCAGTGTGTCAAATCGGAGGGCCTGTTGTCCAGGCCTCTGGCAGTCTCTATGGGGGTGCCCCAGGGTTAAATTCTTGGGCCGACTCTCTGTATACATCAATGATGTCGCTCTTGCTGCTGGTGAGGTTCTGATCCACCTCTACGCAGACGACACCATACTGTATACTTCTGGCCCTTTGGACACTGTGTTAACAACCCTCCAGACAAGCTTCAATGCCATACAAATCTCCTTCTGTGTTCTCCAACTGCTCTTAAATACAGGTAAAACTAAATACATGCTCTTCAACCGATCGCTACCTGCCCGTCCGTCCAGCATCACTACTCTGGACGGTTCTGACTTAGAATATGAGGACAACTACAAATACCTAGGTGTCTGGTTAGACTGTAAACTCTCCTTCCAGACTCACATCAAACATCTCCAATCCAAAATTGAATCTAGAATTGGCTTCCTATTTCGCAGCAAAGCATCCTTCACTCATGCTGCCAAACTGACCATCCTACCGATCCTCGACTTCGGCGATGTCATTTACAAAATAGCCTCCAATACCCTACTCAATAAATTGGATGCAGTCTATCACAGTGCCATCCGTTTTGTGACTAAAGCCCCATATACAACCCACCACTGCGACCTGTACGCTCTCGTTGGCTGGTCCTCGCTTCATACTCGTCGCCAAACCCACTGGCTCCAGGTCATCTACAAGACCCTGCTAGGTAAAGTCCCCCCTTATCTCAGCTCGCTGGTCACCATAAGAGCACCCACCTGTAGCACGCGCTCCAGCAGGTATATCTCTCTTGTCACCCCCAAAACCAATTCTTCCTTTGGCCGCCTCTCCTTCCAGTTCTCTGCTGTCAATGACTGGAACGAACTAAAAAATCTCTGAAACTGGAAACACTTATCTCCCTCACTAGCTTTAAGCACCAACTGTCAGAGCAGCTCACAGATTACTGCACCTGTATATAGCCCATCTTTAAATTAGCCCAAACTGCCTCACCCCTACTGTATTTATTTATTTATTTATTTATTTTGCTCCTTTGCACCCCATTATTTCTACCTCTACTTTTCACATTCTTCCACTGCAAATCTACCATTCCAGTGTTTTACTTGCTATATTGTATTTACTTCGCCACCATGGCCTTTTTTTGTCTTTACCTCCCTTATCTCATCTCATTTGCTCACATTGTATATAGACTTATTTTTCTACTGTATTATTGACTGTATGTTTGTTTTACTCCATGTGTAACTGTGTTGTTGTATGTGTCGAACTGCTTTGCTTTATCTTGGCCAGGCCAAAATTGTAAATGAGAACTTGTTCTCAACTTGCCTACCTGGTTAACTTCTCTAGGGTAGGGGGCAGCATTCAGAATTTTGAATGAAAAGCATGCCCAAATTAAACGGCCTGCTACTCGGGTTATTGTCCGGTTGAAATATTATAGATCTTTTAGGCTAAAAACAACCTGAGGATTGAATATAAACATCGTTTGGCATGTTTCTATGAACTTTATGGTTACAATTTGGATTTTTTTGTCTGCATGTTTGACTGCGTTTTAAGCCTGTGGATTACTGAAGAAAACGCGTAATCAAATGGAGGTTTTTGGATATAAAGAGACTTTATTGAACAAAAGGAACATTTATTGAGTAAATGAATGTCTTCTGAGTGCAACCATATAAAGATCATCAAAGGTAAGGGATTAATTGTATCTCTATTTCTGAGTTTTGTAACGCTTCTGCTTGGCTGGTTACTGTTTGTAATAATTTGTCAACTGGGCTATATTCTCAAATAATCGTAAGGTATGAAATCTGACACCGTTGTTGGATTCACAAGAAATTAATCTTTAAACCTATGTAAAATATATTTTGTTTTCTGAATTTTTGTCATGAATATTTCTGTATTTGAATTTGGCGTTCTGCAATCTCACTGGATGTTGGCCGGATGGGACGCTTGTGTCCCACACACTCTAGAGGTTAAATAAAGGTGAAATAAAAATAAATAAATACATTTAACCTCAGTTTTCACAATTCCTGACATCTAATCCTAGTAAACATTTCCTGTCTTAGGTCAGTTAGGATCACCACTTTATTTTAAGAATGTGAAATGTCAGAATAATAGTAGAGAGAATAATTTATTTCAGCTTTTATTTCATCACATTCCCAGTGGGTCAGAAGTTTACATACTCAGTATTTGGTAGTATTGCCTTTAAATTGTTTAACTGGGGTCAAAGGTTTTCGGGTAGCCTTCCACAAGCTTCCCACAATAAGTTGGGTGAATTTTGGCCCATTCCTTCTGACAGAGCCAGGTTTGTAGGCCTCCTTGCTCGCACACACTTTTTCAGTTCTGCCCACACATGATCTATAGGATTGAGGTCAGGGTTTTGTGATGGCCACTCCAATACCTTGACTTTGTTGTCCTTAAGCCATTTTGCCACAACTTTGGAAGTATGCTTGGGGTCATTGTCCATTTGGAAGACCCATTTGCGACCAAGCTTTAACTTCCTGACTGATGTCTTGAGGTGTTGCTTCAATATATCCACGTAATTTTCCACCCTCATGATGCCATCTATGTTGTGAAGTGCATCAGTACCTCCTGCAGCAAAGCAACCCCACAACATGATGCTGCCACCCCTGTGCTTCACGGTTGGGATGGTGTTCTTCGGCTTGCAAGCCTCCCCCTTTTTCCTCCAAACATAACGATGGTCATTATGGCCAAACAGTTCTATTTTTTTTTCCATCAGACCTGAGGACGTTTCTCCAAGAAGTACCATATTTGTCCCCATGAGCAGTTGCAAACTGTAGTCTGGCTTTTTTATGGCGGTTTTGGAGCAGTGGCTTTTTCCTTGCTGAGCGGCATTTCAGATTATGTTGATATAGGACTTGTTTTACTGTGGATACAGATACTTTTGTACCGTTTTCCTTCAGCATCTTCACAAGGTCCTTTGCTGTTGTTCTGGGATTGATTTACACTTTTCGCACCAAAGTACGTTCATCTCTAGGAGACAGAACGCGTCTCCTTCCTGAGCGGTATGGTGGCTGCGTGGTATCATGGTGTTTATACTTGCGTACTATTGTTTGTACATATGTGCGTGGTATCTTCAGGCATTTGGAAATTGCTCCCAAGGATGAAGTAGTCTTGTGGAGGTCTACATTTTTTTTCTGAGGTCTTGGCCTATTTCTTTTAATTATTCCATGATTTCAAGCAAGGACGCGAGTTTAGGATGTAGGCCTTGAAATAGGTACACCTCCAGGTACACCTCCAATTCACTCATATGATGTCAATTATCCTATCAGAAGCTTCTAAAGCCATAACATTATTTTTCTGTAATTTTCCAAGCTGTTTTAAAGGCACAGTCAACTTAGTGTATGTAAACTTCTGACCCACTGGAATTGTGATACAGTGAATTATAAGTGAAATAATCTGTCTTGTAAACAATTGTTGGAAAAATGACTTGTCATGCACAAAGTAGATGTCCAAAACTATAGTTAACAAGAATTTTGTAGTGGTTGATAAACGAGTTTTAATGACTCCAACCTTAGTGTATGTTAACTTCCGACTTCAACTGTATTTTAAAAATATTTTTTGCCCTTGGCAGGCTATGGTAATAATCTCAGGCTATGGTAATAATCTAATAATCTCTCGGCCCTGGGCCTCTACAGGGGTAGACTGAAATTAGTTTGTCTCCACAGTCCTTAACCTCTCTGGGATATGTCCCACCTGGCCAAAAGCCAGTGAAAATGCAGAGCGCGAAATTCAAAATAAATTACTATGACAATAAAACTCATGAAATCACACATATAAGATACCAAATAAAAGCTACACTTGTTGTGAATCCAGCCAACATATCAGATTTCAAAAAGGGTTTTCGGCGAAAGCAAACGATGCTATTATGTGAGGATAGCACTTCCGTAAACAAAGAGAGAAAAGCATATTTCAACCCTGCAGGCGTGACACAACGCAGAAATAAAAATATAATTCATGCCTTACCTTTGACGAGCTTCTTTTGTTGGCACTCCAATATGTCCTATAAACATCACAAATGGTCCTTTTGTTTGATTAATTCTGTTGATATATATCCAAAATGTCCATTTATTTGGCACATTTGATCCAGAAAAACACTGGCTCCAACTTGCTCAACGTGACTACAAATATCTCAAATATTACCTGTAAAACTTTGCCAAAACATTTCAAACTACTTTTGTAATACAACTTAAGTTTTTTAAAACATAAATAATAGATACAATTTAAGACGGTGATCTGTTCAATACAGGAGGAAAACAAACTGCAGCTAGCTTTCTGGTCATGCGCCTCTATCGATCAGTACACTTGAAGTTACCCTCGTTCAAGATGGCCGTACTTCTTCATTACACAAAGGAAAAACCTCAACCAATTTCTAAAGACCGTTGATATCCAGTGGAAGCGGTAGGAACTGCAAGAAGGTCCCTTAGAATCTGGATTCCCAATGAAAACCTATTTGAATAGAGTGACCCCCTCCCCCCCAAAAAAGTTTGAGAAACTTGAGTGTTTTCTATCCAAATATACGACTAATATGCATATCTTATCTTCTGGGGATGAGTTGCAGACAGTTGAATTTGGGCATGCATTTAATCTGTACGTGAAAATACTGCCCCCTGTCACCAAGAAGTTAAAGAACAACTCCTACACTTATAACATTCTGGCAGTTATTATGAAGTATTTTGTGAAATCCTACACAATTTATCATTTTATGATTGAATATCTATTGACTTTAGTGATGCGCAAAACCTGAAATTGCTACTCAGTGATGTTTCAAGTAGGATCCCTGAGATGACTAATGCAATACATTTTTGTAAACTATCTACACAAATTACTCTGTCAAAATGGAAGAAATATTCTAACATTTGTAAGAGAAATCATGAAAAATTAAAGCTAATATGCTGTATCTTCATCAAACCCCTGAGTTAATACATGTTAGAATCACTATTGGCAGTGATTACAACCTGTCGGACCTGTCAAATTTGTTGTTGGTCATTGTAATATAACCATTTTCAGGTCTTTCCATAGATTTTCATGTTAATTTTTAAGTCAACACTGTAACTAGGCCACTCAGGAACATTCAACAGCATCTTGGTTAGCAACTTCAGTGTAGATTTGGCCTTGTGTTTGAGGTTATTGTCCCGCTGAAAGGTGAATTCATCTGTGTATGGTGGAAAGCAGACTGAACCAGGTTTTCCTCTAGGATTTTGCCTGTGCTTAGCTCCATTCCATTTCTTTTTTATCCTGAAACTCTTCAATCCTTAACGATTACAGTCATACCCATAACATGATGCAGTCATTGCTGTGCTTGAAAGTAATAGGA
This sequence comes from Oncorhynchus masou masou, assembly GCF_036934945.1. NCBI lineage: Eukaryota > Metazoa > Chordata > Actinopteri > Salmoniformes > Salmonidae > Oncorhynchus > Oncorhynchus masou. The sequence continues at coordinate 31,428,111 of NC_088217.1, forward strand.
GTGGTACTCGGTAATGTATTGCATTGGATTTGTGCCAAACATAAATAACACTGTGTTCAGAACAAAATATTTAATGCTTTGCCACATTTTTTGCAGTATTACTTTAGTGCCTTGTTGCAACAGTAGGCATATTTTGGAATATAGTGAAACACAGTTTAGCCTTTTGTTAATCACCCTGTCATCTCAGATTTTGAAATTATGCTTTACAGCCAAAGCAAGACAAGTGTTTAAGTTTATCGATAGCCTAGCATAGCATTATGTCCAGCTAGCAGCAGGAAGCTTGGTCACGAAAATCAGAAAAGCAATCAAATTAACCGTTTACCTTTGATGTGCTTCGGATGTTTTCACTCACGAGACTCCCAGTTAGACAGCAAATGTTCCTTTTGTTCCATAAAGATAATTTTTTTATACCCAAAGTACCTCTGTTTGTTAGTCACGTTATGTTCAGAAATCCACCGGAAATAGCGGTCACGACAACGCCGGGAAAAAAATCCAAATTATATCCATAATATCGACAAACATGGCAAACATTTTTATTATCAATCCTCAAGGTGTTTTTCAAATATCTGTTCGATAATATATCAACTGGGACAATTGGCTTTTCAGTAGGAGCGAGAGGAAAAATGACTCCCTCTGTCTTTTACGCAAGAATCACTCTGAGAGCCCTCAGCTGGCCACTTACTCAATGTAGTCATTTACGCTCATTCTTCAACAGAAAGTGCTGTAGACACCTTAGGGGATACGTAGAAAAAGGAATCTGGTTGATATCCCTTTCAATGGTCAATAGGGGTGCATAGGAACACAACGGTTTCAAAATAAGAGGCACTTCCTGATTGGGTTTTCCTCAGGTTTTCGCCTGCCATATCAGTTCTGTTATACTCACAGACAATATTTTTGACAGTTTTGCAAACTTTAGTGTTTTCTGTCCTAAGCTGTCAATTATATTATATTTACTAGCATCTGGTCCTGAGAAATAGGCGGTTTACTTTGAGAATGTTATTTTTCTAAAAATAGTGCCACCTAGCTTCAAGAGGTTAAACTCTAACGGTTGTAAAGTCAACATTGGCTTCATGATGAAAACCCTGAGCAGTTTCCTTCTACTCCGGGCACTGAAGTAGGAAGGACACCTGTATTTATAGTGACTGGATGTATTGATACACCATCTGAAGTGGGGCAAAAAAGTATTTAGTCAGCCACCAATTGTGCAAGTTCTTCCACTTAAAAATATGAGAGGCCTGTAATTTTCATCATAGGTACACTTCAACTATCCAGAAAATCACATTGTAGGATTTTTAATGAATTTATTTGCAAATTATGGTGGAAAATAAGTATTTGGTCAGTAACAAAAGTTTATCTCAATACTTTGTTATATACCTTTTGTTGGCAATGACAGAGGTCAAATGTTTTCTATAAGTCTTCACAAAGTTTTCACACACTGTTGCTGGTATTTTGGTCCATTCCTCCATGCAGATCTCCTCTAGAGCAGTGATGTTTTGGGGCTGTTGCTGGGCAACATGGACTTTCAACTCCCTCCAAAGATTTTCTATAGGGTTGAGATCTGGAGACTGGCTTAGGCCACTCCATGACCTTGAAATGCTTCTTATGAAGCCACTCCTTCGTTGCCCGGGCGGTGTGTTTGGGATCATTGTCATGCTGAAAGACCCAGCCACGTTTCATCTTCAATGCCCTTGCTGATGGAAGGAGGTTTTCACTCAAAATCTCGTGATACATTGCCCCATTCATTCTTTCCTTTACACGGATCAGTCGTCCTGGTCCCTTTGCAGGATAACAGCCCCAAAGCATGATGCTGGATGCAACTCAGCATTCTTTGTCCTCCAAACACGACAAGTTGAGTTTTTAACAAAAAGTTATATTTTGGTTTCATCACCATTTGACATTCTCCCAATCTTCTTCTGGATCATCCAAATGCTCTCTAGCAAACTTCAGATGGGCCTGGACATGTACTGGCTTAAGCAGGGGGACACGTCTGGCACGGCAGGATTTGAGTCCCTGGCGGCGTAGTGTGTTACTGATGGTAGGCTTTGTTTCTTTGGTCCCAGCTCTCTGCAGGTCATTCACTAGGCCCCCCCATGTGGTTCTGGGATTTTTTCTCACCGTTCTTGTGATCATTTTGACCCCACGGGGTGAGATCTTGTGTGGAGCCCCAGATCGAGGGAGATTATCAGTGGTCTTGTATGTCTTCCATTTCCTAATAATTGCTCCCACAGTTGATTTCTTCAAACCAAGCTGCTTACCTATTGCACATTCAGTCTCATTTTGTCTGTCAAAGTTGAAGTGCACCCATGATGAAAATTACAGGCCTCTCATTTTTAAGTGGGAGAACTTGCACAATTGGTGGCTGACTAAATACTTTTTTGCCCCACTGTATTAATAACCTCACCATGAAAGGGATATTCAATGTCTGCTTTTTACCCATCTACCAATAGTTGCACTTTGCGAGGCATTGGAAACCTTGCTGGTCTTTGTAGTTGAATCTGTGTTTGAAATTCACTGTTCGACTTAGGGACCTAGTATGTGTGGGCTACGGAGATGAGGTAGTCATTCAGAAATCATGTTGAACACTATTATTGCACACAGAGTCCATGCAACTTATTTAGTCTTGCCATAACAAAGGGCTTGAATACTTATTGACTCAATAAGTCCATTACTTTAACCCCCCTACTTTTTTCAATTTCCGCCTGAAGACATACCCAAATCTAACTGCCTGGAGCTCAGGCACAGAACCAAGGATATGCATATTCTTGTTACCATTTGAAAGAAAACGCTCTGAAGTTTGTGTAAATGTGAATTGAATGTAGGAGAATATAACACAACAGACCTGGTTTAGATAATACAATGAAAGAAACATACGTTTTTTATTTTTATTGTTGTATAATCATCTTTAAAATGAACAAGATAAAACAAACATTCAGATAGGATGATGGGGACAATTTCAGTGAAAAACATAAGAGTGCAACAGTACTTGTGAAAAGTTTCAGAATGATAACTTCCTTAATGAGTGTGCTACATGACATTTATCATGACGTCACCCAGGTGTCCCACACAAGTAGCCCAAATGTACCAAAGGGGCCAAATTGGTGAAGTTATACATTTAGAATGGAATAACTATATTCAAAATACCAAAATGGTATTCTAACACCCCCCCCCCCCCCACAAATGGAGAAATGGAGAAAAAAAATATATACATATTTACAAAATAACACTTTATATATTTGGAAGACCCTCAGTCCTCTACACAATATTATTCTGCTGATGCCAGGTGTCATAGCAGTCTCTTTCTGCTGTAAAGCAGAGGGTCAGGTGATGGGGGATTTCATTTTGCAAAGAACACAGCGACACCTCCATGCTGTGCCCTTTTGGCCCTGAGGCACATCCATGCCTGCAGAAATAAATTTGGCAGATGAACACCACTTGTGGCAGGAGCTGGATGAACCAGCTTCAGTGGGGGATGGACAACTTGGCACTGGGGGCTCCCATTCGGAGTCAGTGTCACTGTGAAAGAAAATGTTCAGTTAGAATAGTTACACATATGAGCCCTGTATCAACAGGTAAAATAAACAGATATATATAGAGTACAGGGAACATAAGGTTGGATATATTATTATAGACCTGCTAGATCTACTGTCTTTATTATATTACAACAGACCAGCTGTATCTACTGTCTCCATTTCACTTTGGCCATTATTGTGGGCCTGCCCTCCCCTCAACAGCCTCAAATAGGCCATTTAATTTTACAAATAATATTTTATATTATTAATTTCAAACAACGGCATTAGCCATGAGAAGAATTTACCAGTCCAAAACGATGTCCTCTCCGGTAAAAAAATATTCCTCCATTTGGGAGGAATCATCCTCTATCAATTTCTTCTAAAATTGTGTGTACATCTGTATATCTAGACTTAGATTTAGCTTTTCCTGACTTAGTCATACTGATACTGATATATAAACAGCTGAATATGCACTTTACCAAAACAATGCTGTGCGCAACATGCGTTGCTCCTTCCGTTATGAATTGTCAATGGCGAATGAACCTCTTTACGCCGGAGTTTACTACATGGGTTGGTCTTCCAACACATAAACATTACATATTGCCGTTTACCTCAGCTCATTGGCTATCTACCCAGCTAGATTTCAAGACGATCAGTGGTCATTGGGTTAAAATACAGTCAATCAACCAAAACAGCGGTCATGTCATTGGTACACAATGATGGCATTACTTGTTGTCTTCAAATCGGTTTCTTTCAGTCAATACCATCCCGCGAAATGACCCATCAGGTTTGGTTGTTACAAACAAACAAACCAGTTGATTGCAATGGAACCAAACATGACTGGAAAAGTCACGTTCTGTGTGTGTATTTACATCGAATGTGTTGTCAAATGGAATGAGACTGAATTCACGACACAAGCGGTTCACAAAATGTTTCGTGTTAGGCTATAAAAATGGATTTTATCAAACAAAAGACCATTCATTGTGTAACAATGAGAATTGGGATTGTAAACAGAGGAAGATCCTCAGAAATATTTTATTGCAGTTTGTAATTTTGTTGCGCCTGTGCTGGTTGAAAGTTTATTTTTATTTTTATGGGGCTCTATCCTCAGATAATCACATCGTAGTCTTTCGCAGTAAATCCTTTTCTAAATCTGACAGCACAGTTGGATTAGCAAGATTCTAGGCTTTCGAAACATGTGAGACACTTGTATTTTCATGAATGTTTAATATGACTACTTATGTAGCGATCACCATATGTTATCGAATTTCAGCCCGCTACCTGGTTCCATGCGCAGAGAGGTTAAGACATGAAGGTCAGTCAATACAGAACATTTCAAGAACTTGGAAAGTTTCGTAGTGCAGTCACAATAACCCATAATGCGCTATGATGAAACTGGCTCTCATGAGGAAGACCCAGTTACCTCTGCTGCAGAGGATAAGTTCTTTAGAGTTAGTACCCTCAGAAATAGGCAATTAACTGCACCTCAGATTGCAGCCAAAGTAAATGCTTCACAGAGTTCAAGTAACAGACACGTCTCAACATCAACTGTTCAGAGAAGACTGCATGAACCAGGCCTTCATGGTCAAATTTCTGCAAAGAAACCATTACTAAAGGGCACCAATAAGAAGAAGAGACTTGCTTGGGCCAAGAAATATGAGTAATGAACATTAGACTGGTGGAAATCTGTTCATTGGTCTGATCAGTCCAAATTTGAGATTGTTTGTTCCAACCGCCATGTCTTTTGTGAGACGCAGAGTAGGTAAACGGATGATCTCCGCCTGTGTTGTTCCCACTGTGAAACATGGAAGAGGAGGTGTGATGGTGTGGGGGTACTTTGCTGGTGACACTTGGTGATTTATTTAGAATTCAAGGCACACTTACTGAACATGGCTGTCATCAAGGCAAAGGATGGCTACTTAGAAGAATCTAAAATGTATTTCAATTTAACACTTGTTGTCTTCACTATTATATTTTAAAACTATTTTCTACATTGAAGAATAATGAAAAACCTTTGAATGAGTCGGTGTGTCCAAACTTTTGACTGGTACTGTATTTTTGTCCTATTTCACACTTAGGGTTGGGCGACATACAGATTTTAATACAGTTTCTATTCCATATCGGGTTATATGTGATTACTATTAAGTCCATGCAATTTATGTGACTTAAGATTTTTTTTACTCCTGAACTTATTTCGGCTTGCCAAAGAAGGGGCTGAGTTCTTATTGACTCATGACATTTCAGCTTTTAAAATTTAATTTGTAAAATATTCTAACAGAATTCCACTTTGACCATTATGGGGTATTGTGTGCAGGCCAGTGACAACAAATCTAAATTAAAACCATTTTAAATTCAGGTTTTGACAACAAAATGTGCAAGTTTAAGGGGTGTGAATACTTTCTGAAGGCACTTTATGCTCCTCTGGTTGTCTTTGTCTAATAACATCTGTAAATATTTTAAATAGATGCTCAATGACCTATATAATGCTGTTATTGTCCTCTTTAATATTTTTCTGTTCAAGGTTCAAACGCCCATGATTCTGTTCAGCAAAACCACTCCCACCATCACTGAGTGAAGTTGCAGCTCCGGCAGCCATTGTGCCCTTTCCAAATAGCCTAATATTATCGTATTGAATCACTTGTAATTTCTGGATTTTCTGATCTAAATTTGTGACCCACGTGAATCATGCAGATCCGTCATAAAGTATCTTGAGCATTTTTTTGTGTTGTCTGGGATTCTTGAAGTTTTTATTTTTCTGTTCTGTTTTATTTTTCGGTGATTTTTCAATGCCAGCCCTCCTGTTTTGCATAGTAAGAAGTGTTGATAGACCTTAGCATGTGCACGAGCTGGCCGGGCGGCAGGCTCTTGCTTGAGTGATTAACAAGAAGAAAAAAATCATTGGCGCCAGGTTGTCTTATCACCTGCTGCTGCGGCTAGCTTACCACATTTTGACCAGTGAGGTGAATGTTGACAAATACAGTTAATTCGGAAAGTCAGGTGAGTCAAAAACAATTAATCCGGAAAGTATTTGCACCCCTTGACTTTATCCACATTTTGTTACGTTCACCTTACTCTAAGATTGATGAGGATTTTAATTTATTTAATCCATCTACACACAATACCCCGCAATGACAAAGCGAATACAGGTTTTTAGATATTTTTGCTAATTTATAACAAATTTAAAAAAAGATACCTTATTTACGTAAATATTCAGAACCTTTGCTACGAGACTCGAATTTGTATTTAAAAAAAAAAAAAAATTCTGTTATTTTACCAGGTAAGTTGACTTAAAACACATTCTCAATTACAGCAACGACCTGGGGAATAGTTACAGGGGAGAGGGGGGTGAATGAACCAATTGTAAACTGAGGATTATTAGGTGACCGTGATGGTTTGAGGGCCAGATTGGGAATTTAGCCAGGATACCGGGGTTAACAAATCAAATCAAATGTATTTGTCACATACACATGGTTAGCAGATGTTAATGCGAGTGTAGCGAAATGCTTGTGCTTCTAGTTCCGACAATGCAGTAATAACCAACAAGTAATCTAACTAACAATTCCTAAACTACTGTCTTATACACAGTGTAAGGGGATAAAGAATATGTACATAAGGATATATGAATGAGTGATGGTACAGAGCAGCATAGGCAAGATACAGTAGATGGTATCGAGTACAGTATATACATATGAGATGAGTATGTAAACAAAGTGGCATAGTTAAAGTGGCTAGTGATACATGTATTACATAAGGATGCAGTCAATGATATAGAGTACAGTATATACGTATGCATATGAGATGAATAATGTAGGGTAAGTAACATTATATAAGGTAGCATTGTTTAAAGTGGCTAGTGATATATTTACATCATTTCCCATCAATTCCCATTATTAAAGTGGCTGGAGTTGAGTCGGTGTCAGTGTGTTGGCAGCAGCCACTCAATGTTAGTGGTAGCTGTTTAACAGTCTGATGGCCTTGAGATAGAAGCTGTTTTTCAGTCTCTCGGTCCCAGCTTTGATGCACCTGTACTGACCTCGCCTTCTGGATGATAGCGGGGTGAACAGGCAGTGGCTCGGGTGGTTGATGTCCTTGATGATCTTTATGGCCTTCCTGTAACATCGGGTGGTGGAGGTGTCCTGGAGGGCAGGTAGTTTGCCCCCGGTGATGCGTTGTGCAGACCTCACTACCCTCTGGAGAGCCTTACGGTTGAGGGCGGAGCAGTTGCCGTACCAGACGGTGATACAGCCCGCCAGGATGCTCTCGATTGTGCATCTGTAGAAGTTTGTGAGTGCTTTTGGTGACAAGCCGAATTTCTTCAGCCTCCTGAGGTTGAAGAGGCGCTGCTGCGCCGCCTTCACGATGCTGTCTGTGTGAGTGGACCAATTCAGTTTGTCTGTGATGTGTATGCCGAGGAACTTAAAACTTGCTACTCTCTCCACTACTGTTCCATCGATGTGGATAGGGGGGTGTTCCCTCTGCTGTTTCCTGAAGTCCACAATCATCTCCTTAGTTTTGTTGACGTTGAGTGTGAGGTTATTTTCCTGACACCACACTCCGAGGGCCCTCACCTCCTCCCTGTAGGCCGTCTCGTCGTTGTTGGTAATCAAGCCTACCATTGTTGTGTCGTCTGCAAACTTGATGATTGAGTTGGAGGCGTGCGTGGCCACGCAGTCGTGGGTGAACAGGGAGTACAGGAGAGGGCTCAGAACGCACCGTTGTGGGGCCCCAGTGTTGAGGATCAGCGGGGAGGAGATGTTGTTACCTACCCTCACCACCTGGGGGCGGCCCGTCAGGAAGTCCAGTACCCAGTTGCACAGGGCGGGGTCGAGACCCAGGGTCTCGAGCTTGATGACGAGCTTGGAGGGTACTATGGTGTTGAATGCCGAGCTGTAGTCGATGAACAGCATTCTCACATAGGTATTCCTCTTGTCCAGATGGGTAGGGCAGTGTGCAGTGTGTTTGAGATTGCATCGTCTGTGGACCTATTTGAGCGGTAAGCAAATTGGAGTGGGTCTAGGGTGTCAGGTAGGGTGGAGGTGATATGGTCCTTGACTAGTCTCTCAAAGCACTTCATGATGACGGAAGTGAGTGCTACGGGGCGGTAGTCGTTTAGGAACAATGGTGGCCCTCTTGAAGCATGTGGGAACAGCAGACTGGTATAGGGATTGATTGAATATGTCCGTAAACACACCAGCCAGCTGGTCTGCGCATGCTCTGAGGGCGCGGCTGGGGATGCCGTCTGGACCTGCAGCCTTGCGAGGGTTAACACGTTTAAATGTTCTACTCACCTCGGCTGCAGTGAAGGAGAGACCGCATTTTTCCGTTGCAGGCAGTGTCAGTGGCACTGTATTGTCCTCAAAGCGGGCAAAAAAGTTATTTAGTCTGCCTGGGAGCAAGACATCCTGGTCCGTGACTGGGCTGGATTTCTTCCTGTAGTCCGTGATTGACTGTAGACCCTGCCACATGCCTCTTGTGTCTGAGCCGTTGAATTGGGATTCTACTTTGTCTCTGTACTGACGCTTAGCTTGTTTGATAGCCTTACGGAGGGAATAGCTGCATTGTTTGTATTCAGTCATGTTACCAGACACCTTGCCCTGATTGAAAGCAGTGGTTCGCGCTTTCAGTTTCACGCGAATGCTGCCATCAATCCAAGGTTTCTGGTTAGGGAATGTTTTAATCGTTGCTATGGGAACGGCATCTTCAACGCACGTTCTAATGAACTCGCACACCGAATCAGCGTATTCGTCAATGTTGTTATTTGACGCAATACGAAACATGTCCCAGTCCACGTGATGGAAGCAGTCTTGGAGTGTGGAGTCAGCTTGGTTGGACCAGCGTTGGACAGACCTCAGCGTGGGAGCTTCTTTTTTTAGCTTTTGTCTGTAGGCAGGTATCAGCAAAATGGAGTCGTGGTCAGCTTTTCCGAAAGGGGGGTGGGGCAGGGCCTTATATGCGTCGCGGAAGTTAACAGTGATCCAAGGTTTTTCCGCCCCTGGTTGCGCAATCGATATGCTGATAAAATTTAGGGAGTCTTGTTTTCAGATTATCCTTGTTAAAATCCCCAACAACGATGAATGCAGCCTCCGGATAAATGGTTTCCAGTTTGCAAAGAGTTAAATAAAGTTCGTTCAGAGCCATCGATGTGTCTGCTTGGGGGGGGATATATACGGCTGTGATTATAATCGAAGAGAATTCTCTTGGTAGATAATGCGGTCTACATTTGATTGTGAGGAATTCTAAATCAGGTGAACAGAAGGATTTGAGTTCCTGTATGTTTCTTTCATCGCACCATGCCTCGTTAGCCATAAGGCATACACCCCCACCCCTCTTCTTACCAGAAAGGTGTTTGTTTCTGTCGGCGCGATGCTTGGAGAAACCCGTTGGCTGCACCGCTTCGGATAGCGTCTCTCCAGTGAGCCATGTTTCCGTGAAGCACAGAACTTTACAGTCTCTGATGTCCCTCTGGAATGCTACCCTTGCTCGGATTTCATCAACCTTGTTGTCAAGAGACTGGACATTGGCAAGAAGAATGCTAGGAAGTGGGGCACGATGTGCCCGTCTCCGTAGTCTGACCAGGAGACCGCCACGTTTCCCTATTTTTCGGAGTCGTTATTTTGGGTTGCTGCATGCGATCCATTCCGTTGTCCTGTTTGTAAGGCAGAACACAGGATCCGCGTCGCGAAAAACATATTCTTGGTTGTACTGATGGTGAGTTGACGCTGATCTTATATACAGTAGTTCTTCACGGCTGTATGTAATGAAACCTAAGATGACCTGGGGTACTAATGTAAGAAATAACACGTAAAAAAAACAAAAAACTGCATATTTTCCTAGGAACGCGAAGCGAGGCGGCCATCTCTGTCGGCGCCGGAAGTCTAATGCAGTCTAACACACCTACTCTTATGATAAGTGCCATGGGATCTTTAATGACATCAGAGAGTCAGGACACCCATTTAACGTCCCATCCAAAAGACGGCACCCTGCACAGGGCAGTGTCCCCAATCACTGCCCTGGGGCATTGGGATATGTTTTAGACCAGAGGAAAGAGTGCCTCCTACTGGCCCTCCAACACCACTTCCAGCAGCTTCTGGTCTCCCATCCAGGGACTGACCAGGACCAACCCTGCGTAGCTTCAGAAGCAAGCCAGCAGTGGTATTCAGGGTGGTATGCTGAATTTGAGCTCCGTGGCATCCTGTTTCCATTGATCATCCTTGAGATGTTTCTACAACTTTATTGGAGTCCACCTGTGATAAATTTGAATTGATTTGGAAATGCACACACCTGTCTATAAAAGGTCCCACAGTTGACAGTGCATGTCAGAACAAAAGCCAAGCCATGAGGTCAAATAAATTGTCCGTAGAGCTCCGAGACAGGATTGTGTCGAGGCACAGTTCTGGGGAAGGGTACCAAAACATTTCTGCAGCGTTGAAGGTACCCCAGAACACAGTGGTCTCCATCATTCTTAAATGGAAGAAGTTTGGAGCCACCAAGACTTCCTAGAGTAGGCTGCCCGGCCAAACTGAGGAATTGGGGAGAAGGGCTTTGGTCACCTCCTTGACCAAGAACCCGATGGTCACTAACAGAGCTTTGAAGTTCCTCTGTGGAGATGGGAGAACCTTCCAGAAGGACAACCATCTGCAGCACTCCACCAATCAGGCCTTTTTGGTAGAGTCGCCAGACGGAAGCCACTCCTCAGTAAAAGGCACATGACAGCCCACTTGGAGTTTGCCAAAAGTCACGTAAATAACTCTGACCATGAGAAACAACATTCTCTGGGCTGATGAAACCAATATTGTACTCTTTGGCCTGAATGCCAAGTGTTATGTCTGGAGGAAACCAGGTACCGCTCATCATCTGGCCAATACAATCCTTACGCTGAAGCATGGTGGTGTCAGCGTCATGCTGTATGGATGTTTTTCAGTGGGTAGGGACTGGGAGACGAGTCATGATTGAGGGAAAGATAAACGGAGCAAAGTACAGAGAGATCCTTGATGAAAACCTGCTCCAGCGCTTAGCCCTAGTCTGAGGTCCTAAGGTTCACCTTCCAACAGGACAACGACCCTAAGCTCACAGCCAAGACGGCGCAGGAGCGGCTTTGGGACAAGCCTCTGAATGTCCTTGAGTGGCCCAGCGAGAGCCCGGACTTGATACGGATCGAACATCTCTGGAGAGACCTGAAAATAGCTGTTCAGCAACTCTCCCCATTCGACCTGACAGAGGATTGAGGATCTGCAGAGAAGAATGGGAGAAACTCCCAAAATACAGGTGTGTCAAGTTTGTAGTGTCATACCTAAGTAGACTTGAACCTGTAATCGCTGCCAAAGGTGCTTCAACAAAGTCTTGAATAGACCGTCTGAATACTTAGTAAATGGGATATTTCAATATTTTGTGTTTTATTCATTTGCAAAAATATCTCAAACCAGTTTTTGCTTTGTCATTATGGGGTATTGTGTGTAGATTAAGGTTTTAACGTAAAATTGTTTTTCCCAATTCACAAATGGTTTCTTTCTCTGTTTTTGTGTAGTCTGTTAGTAAATATTCAATCTATCTTATTTGGAATGACAGTTCATCTATCGCCTGAACTGAGGTGACGTTTGCTTAGCTGGCTCTGTGTACTTAACGTTATCAAGCCCAGCAGACAAATGTTTTGTTCATAACCAAATGTATTATATTCAGCTTGGATTCATAAACCTGTTGAACAGCAAGAAGTAAATACTTTTTTTCCAACTATTGGAAGTCTGTTAGTTTAGCAACTGACTAACGGCTTTCGTTGTGGGAAGGAGGAGCGGACCAAAATGCAGCGTGGTTGTTATTCATTTTATTTTAATAAAGAAACTATACACGATAAACTAACAAAATAACAAACGTGCGAAAACTGAAAACAGCCCTATCTGGTGCAAAACACAGAGACGGGAACAATCACCCACAAACTCAGTGAAACCCAGGCTACCTAAATATGGTTCCCAATCAGAGACAATGACTAACACCTGCCTCTGATTGAGAACCATATCAGGCCAGACATAGAAATAGACAAACAAGACATCCAACATAGAACGCCCACTCAGATCACACCCTGACCAACCAAAACATAGTTTACTTTGTATGTTTCTATGGTCAGAAACATACAAAGGTGCGGACTCCGGCCGCAAAACCTGAACCTATCGGGGAGGGTCTGGGTGGGCATCTGTCCGCGGTGGCGGCTCTGGTGCTGGACGTGCCCCACTTCACCGTGGTCTTCCCCCACCTTGTCCGCTTCCGTGACCTCCTAGCCACGGCAACCCTACTTAATAACACGGGACAGAGGGGCAGCTCGGGACAGAGGGGCTCTTCAGACTCCGGCAGCAGCGCCGGACAGGCGGGAGACTCCGGCAGCAGCGCCGGACAGGCGGGAGACTCCGGCAGCAGCGCCGGACAGGCGGGAGACTCCGGCAGCAGCGCCGGACAGGCGGGAGACTCCGGCAGCAGCGCCGGGCAGGCGGGAGACTCCGGCAGCAGCGCCGGGCAGGCGGGAGACTCCGGCAGCAGCGCCGGGCAGGCGGGAGACTCCGGCAGCAGCGCCGGGCAGGCGGGAGACTCCGGCAGCACAAGAGAGGAGGAAGGCTCTGGCAGATCCTGGCTGACTGGCGGATCTGGAAGAGTCTGGCGGATCTGGAAGAGTCTGGCGGATCTGGAAGAGTCTGGCGGATCTGGAAGAGTCTGGCGGATCTGGAAGAGTCTGGCGGTTTCTTGCAGACTGACGGCTCTGGCGGCTTCTTGCAGGCTGGCGGCTCTGGCTGCTCCATGCAGGCAGGAGACTTCAGCAGCGCAGGAGAGGAGGAAGGCTCTGGCTGCGCTGTAGAGGAGGAAGGCTCTGGCTGCGCTGAACAGGCGGGAGACTCCGACAGCGCAGGAGAGGAGAAAGGCTCCGGTAGCGCTGGAGAGGCGAGGCGCACTGTAGGCCTGATACGTGGTGCTGGCACTGGTGGTACTGGGCCGAGGACACGCACAGGAAGCCTGGTGCGAGAGCTGCCACCGGAGGACTGATGTGTGGAGGTGGCACTGGATAGACCGGACCGTGCAGGCGCACTGGAGCTCTTGAGCACCGAGCCTGCCCAACCTTACCTGGCTCGATGCCCACTCTAGCCCGGCCAATACGAGGAGCTGGTATGTACCGCACCGGGCTATGCACCCGCACTGGAGACACCGTGCGCTCCACAGCATAACACGGTGCCTGCCCGGTCTCTTTAGCCCCCCGGTAAGCACAGGAAGTTTGCGCAGGTCTCCTACCTGGCGTAGCCCTACTCCCTGTGAGCCCCCCCAATACATTTTTGGGGCTGACTCTCGGGCTTCCTTCCGCGCCACCGTGCTTGCTTCGCCATCTCCATTCTCCTATAACCCTCTTCGCACTGCTCCAGTGAATCCCAGGCGGGCTCCGGCACTCTCCCTGGGTCGACCGCCCACCTGTCTATTTCCTCCCAAGTAGTGTTGTCCCGATATTGTAGCTCCTGCTGCCGCTGTTGCTTCTCCTCATACCAGCACCTCTCAGCTCTCGCCGCCTCCAGTTCTTCTTTGTGGCGGCGATATTCTCCAGGCTGATCCCAGGGTCCTTCTCCAAACAATTCGTCCTCCTATGTCCATTCCTCCCTTTGTTGCTCCTGCCTGTTACCACGCCGCTTGGTCCTGTTGTGGTGGGTGATTCTGTAACGACTTTCGTTATGGGAAGGAGGAGCGGACCAAAATGCAGTGTGGTTGTTATTCATTTTATTTTAATAAAGAAACTATACACGATAAACTAACAAAATAACAAATGTCCGAAAACAGCCGTATCTGGTACAAAACAGACAGGAACAATCACCCACAAACACACAGTGAATCCCAGGCTACCTAAATATGGTTCCCAATCAGAGACAATGACTAACACCTGCCTCTGATTGAGAACCATATCAGGCCAGACATAGAAATAGACAAACAAGACATCCAACATAGAATGCCCACTCAGATCACACCCTGACCAACCAAAACATAGAAACATACAAAGTAAACTATGGTCAGGGTGTGACACAGACACAAAATATGAAATGGGTGATATTATTCCAGCATGCTGCGATGAGCTGATCTGGGTATGTTATTTAGCAATGACAAGGAGTGGAATGTTGGCTAAAGAGACTGGTACTCAGACTAGCGATGAGCAGGTGAACTGACTTTTGATGTTCTGTGTATGAAAGTTTGTTCAAGCTTCACAGTTCCGTTATGGTAGCTTTAGAAAGCATTTATTTAGCTTTTCCTTATCAGACTATCAACCCCTAGTGACTAAAAACGATGGGAGTAATTTAGTAAATTACTTTTTGTCCTGTTGATCCAGAGGCCTAATAAAAAAAATCTGAATTCAAAAACTGTGTTCTATTTCCCCCTTGTAGACAATAGCGCACAAAGATTAGGGAGTGTTACAGCATCAGTCAATGTTGTTGCCACCAGTATGAATAAAGTATTCATGACACAAATGTTCACATCACAACTGAAGGACATATGGCCGAAGTCAAGAATTGCTTCAAATTGAGCTGGTTGCAGGAGACTGTCCATGTTTAAGGGAACACCACATGTTTTTTTCTGGGTCAAAAGGGGGCTTAGGTGGTGGGTGTGGCATTGAATGCGATCGGCCGACAGCGCGGCTATATTTTAGAGGCCCCCATCTTGGCTATATAAAGAACATTTTAAGCCAATTTCCTGCAATTCAGCAAATTTCTCCACGGAGCTGATCCATTTTTTTCAGTTTTAAAGCTAATTTTCTGCTAATTTTGCCATGTAGATGTGAGAATGCTGCAGTTTTTAAGGTAGTTTCCTGGAATTCTATGCCGTTTGCCATGGATAATGCTGTGTTCTTTTGCTCAAACATAATAACAAAATGAATACTGCTGAATTTATTGTTTTGGTAATGTTTAATTCTCCCGGAGTGTTTCACTTTTATTTTGGTGATTGTAAGTTCTCAAAGATTATATTATTCAAAAAAATATACAAGTCCATTATCTTTTCTACAAACTTAGTGTTTTTACATTCCGTAAATGTGTGTGTATATAACATAGGGGTTTGAAATGCTTAGGGGGCCCGCCCATGGGTTAAAATTGCAGAGAAATCCCTGCACCATATTACTTACTTGCTCCTGCAAAATTGCCGTTGTTGCTGCAGTCCTTAACAGCTCATGTGAATTCCAGAGGGAGCGCTTACAGGTGCCGAAGAACCTGGTTGCAATGGTTATTGCGAGATGAGGCCAGTTGGACTCGCCCCTCATAGAGAGAGCTGGCCTCCTGTTGGACTCTCCCCTCTCCTCTCCCAAATATTTAGGAAGTGGCCCTGTCCTGTTTCTCTATTTCTATTAATAAAACAAGATTTATTTTAAATGTCTTGTCATGGTTCCTGTGTCACATTTCATGCTACATTGCAGGAAATTGCTGTTTCAGTTGTTTAGAAAGCAAACAGTGCTTCAGCTTCATTAGTGGGACAAAGCCCATGCCGTGCCTTACACCAGGGTTTTCCAAACTCTGTCCTGGGGCCCCATGTTTTTTTTCTTCCCCCTAGCACTACACAGCTGATTCAAATAATAATAATTCAATCACATCCCTGAAACCAACCGCCTTGATTTTGGTCTTATGTATCAAACCTGGAAATTGTGGGGTTTTTTTGTTGAAAAAATTAGACTCAGTGCTAGAAAATAGTATATTATACACTGCAGTTGAGGAACAATGGGAAAGTAATTCTCCTTTGAAAGTTGATATACTTTTAACCCCACTTTTGAGAAAATGGCCCTTGAATGTTTTGGTACACCAACTGGAGAGCTCTTCTTTGTCTATACCCATTGAGCATCTTTTACAGCCTCTTAAGCCTTAAACCCACCCATCTCTTTAAGGATTGCCATGTGGTAAGCACACACTATATCAAATAAATCTAAGTTTATTTGTTACATGCACAGGATACAGAAGGTGTAAACGGTACAGTAAAGTGGTTACTTGCATAGTAGCAATATCAAAAATAGTGTGTTAACGTCATAATTAGATGACGTTTACCTGACCTAAATTGATGGATCATGTGAAAGAAATGCTATAACCACCTCCCAGCCACATTTAGCTAAGTGTATGGGTCACTATTGTCTAGACATGCACACATGTTCATAAAATACAATAGACGTCCATAGTCTCCTGTCATAATCCCAACTCCTACTACTACCAATACAAACATTGTCAGAATGAATCTGCAGGTAGCTAAAGCTAACAAACTAGGTTGAATGTTAGCTAGCTAACATAAGGCTATAACTATCAATGCAAATGGATTTCTGATTTGAATAATATTTGTAATCATTGAAAACACTTTATTTCAGATGCAGCAGGTTTAGATACTTAGCTAGCTAGCATTGTTAACATTAGCACCAAAGATACAGACTAGGATTCTGTAATGATTTGCCTGTACATTTCATAAATGTTGTTCTTCTGTTTGGACTGTTGTTTAAGACAGTCGCTAAGATGAAAATTGTCTGTTATTGTTGCAAACACTATTATTTTGGATGTAGCAGTCCGGCTAGAAAGCGTAGATACAGTAACTCTGTCTCATAGAAGGTACTACTGTGATAAAGGCAACAATGGAATTTCAGTCATAGGCCCTATCAGGAAACAACCCCTGGGTCCTACTGCCTAGACACTTGTGTCAATTCAGAAGGATTGGATATACAGTGGGGCAAAAAAGTATTGTCAGCCACCAATTGTGCAAGTTCTCCCACTTAAAAAGATGAGAGAGGCCTGTAATTTTCATCATAGGTACACTTCAACTATGACAGAGGAAATGAGAGAATTATATTTTTTTTAAATCACATTGTAGGATTTTTAATGAATTTATTTGCAAATTATGGTGGAAAATAAGTATTTGGTCAATAACAAAAGTTTATCTCAATACTTTGTTATATACCCTTTGTTGGCAATGACAGAGGTTAAACGTTTTCTGTAAGTCTTCACAAGGTTTTCACACACTGTTGCTGGTATTTTGGCCCATTCCTCTATGCAGATCCCCTCCAGAGCAGTGATGTTTTGGGGCTTTTGCTGGGCAACAAAAATTGTGTGTACATTTGTATATCTAGACTTAGATTTAGCTTTCCCTGACTTAGTCGCCATACTGATTGATATATAAACAGCTGAAGATGCGCTTTACCAAAACAATGCTCTGTGTAACATGCATTGCATAAATGCATAAATGTAACACATTTATCTCAGCTCATTGGCTATCTACCCAGCTAGATTTCAAGACGATCAGTGGTCATTGGGTTAAAATACAGTCAATCAACGAAACAGAGGTCATATCGTTGGTGCACAATGATGGAATTACTTGTTGTCTTCAAATCGGTTTCTTTCAGTCAATACGTCCCGCAAAATGACCCATCAGGTTTGGTTGTGTTACAAACAAACCAGTTGATTGCAATGAAACCAAAGATGACTGGAAAAGTCACGTTTAGTGTGTGTATTTACATCGAATGTGTCGTCGAAAATGGAATGAGACGGAATTCACTACACAAGCGGTTCACAAAATGTTTCGTGTTAGGCTATAAAAATGGATTTTATCAAACAAAAGACCATTCATTGTGTAACAATGGGCATTGGGATTGCAAACAGAGGAAGATCTTCAAAGGTAAATTATTTAATTTATTGCAATTTGTGATGTTACGCCTAGGCTGGTTGAAATATAATTTTTATGGGGCTTTGTTCTCAGATAATTGCTTCATATTCTTTCGCAGTAAATCCTTGGGCATGCATAAATGGAATACAGGAACTTCAAAATGACAAAAACAAGGAATTGTGCAGTATGACTAACAAAAACGATAAAATATCAATGTGTATCAAATCTTACTGTTGTTCATATACACCTAGTATTCAAAACATTCAGGACACCTGCTCTTTCCATGACAGACTGACCAGGTGAATCCAGATGAAAACTATCATTCCTTATTGATGTTAATCGTTAAATCCACTTCTATCAGTGTAAATGAAGGGGAAGGAGACAGGTTAAAGAAGGATTTTTAAGCCTTGAGTCAACTGAGACGGATTTTGTATGTGTGCCATTGACGGTGAATGGGCAAGACACATGCTTTAAGTGCTTTTGAATGTGTTTTGGGTTTTTCACGCTCAACAGTTTCCTATGTGTATCAAGAATGGTCCACCACCCAACTTTGCACAACTTTGGGAAGCATTTGCGTCAACATGGGCCAGCATCCCAGTGGGTCCCAAATGATTGACACCCTTAATAAAGTTGAACAAAAACGACTGTATATAACATTCATTATTCAAATACTGACCTGTATTGTATGCTCAAAGAAATGTTCACAAATTACTCCATGTTGGTGGATTGTTGATGTTATGGGGCTATTTTGCTTCCACTGGTCCTGAGGCCAAATGTATATTGTATGCTTCAATGCGCTTTGACATAAAGTCTACAAGTGTCTGGAACTCTTGGAGGGATGCGACACCATTCTTCCACGAGAAATTCCATATTTTGGGGTTTTGTTGATGGTGGTGGAAAACGCTGTCTCGGGCGCCTCTTCAGTATCTCCCATAAGTGTTTCATTGAGTTGAGATCTGGTGACTGGCTGGCGCGCACACACATTTTGAACCCCCTATGCTCCTTTGAGATCCATCTTTCAAAGTCAATGAGATGTGTTCTTCTAGGCATTGCAATCAAAATAATGTGCAACTGGGCATTTTTATACATTGCTTAATTAACTCAGGAACCACACCTGTGTGGAAGCATTTTCTTTCAATATAATTTGTATCCCTCATTAACTCGTGTTTTCTTTATTTTGGCAGTTACCTGTAGCTCAGTACTTGAATAATCTATTTTGTTCTGTCCTTTTTGCTCAATGGTTTCAATCATTGTGGACCCCACTGTATACAGTGTATAGCATCATATCTACCTAATTATTACCCTGACACTCTGCCAAGACAGCTGGCTTTAGGATCCAGCCTATGCCCAACAGAAGAATAGCTAGATAAGAAACCAGGTTACCACCACTTTCCTCTGCACATGTTCCTCATTCCATCAAACATCTGTGATTCATAATAAGCCATTTATTTGTGCCCATGCAATTGCTGACAGTTGACAACATTTTATAACGGAACAATGATTCTATTTTTCACTCGGATGTCTCTCTACATTCAATGTTCTTTTTGGAATTACTCCTTTACTACATGTATTGCTCTATGCTGGTGCGTTATAATCATATTTAGGGTAGCCTAGTGGTTAGAGCGTTGGACTAGTAACCAAAAGGTTGCAAGTTCAAATCCCCGAGCTGACAAGGTACAAATCTGTCGTTCTACCCCTGAACAGGCAGTTAACCCACTGTTCCTAGGCCGTCATTGAAAATAAGAATTTGTTCTTAACTGACTTGCCTAGTAAAATAAAAGTAAACAAATTAAATACAAAATATGCTCTTATGGCTAATGGTGGCCTTTAACCTACCCCAAAAGAAAACATAAAAACTTTAAGGAAATTTGACCTCTCTTATTGAACTTCATCTTGAAATGTTAAGATTAGAGATCAAAACGTTTAATACAGTATTAGAAAAAATCTGTTGCCTTTTTCTGTCAGTTCTTACATACCTTCTCTTTCTGTCCTTCTGATTTCCGGATGCTGCGATTTCCCCTCAAAAAGATTAAACACCTCATTTATTTTGGGCTTATTGCAATTAACCTTTAGCCCTCTCGTCTGCCTCCATGCATGCACAGTATTAAACACTCATCGTTTCATGTTAACAACTATTTGCCATCTAGCCATCAAGTAGTAAAAAGGAAGTTTCACCCTTAAGGACATCTGTTTTGATATTGTTCGTGAAAGCTGCTCAACTGAGCTGGATCAAAGCCTGAGACGATAAGGCCAGAGAAAGGAGATGATGATTTTCTCTTTTCTTCTCTGCTCCCTCTTTCTCTGTGTGCAGCTGAACCCATGTTTGGAGGCAGGTCGTTGTGACATTTTATCAGTTGCGGATGGTGACATTTGCACACGTCATGCACAGAGTGGTGTCCCTGTGTGATATACTTAACGGGTTGCCAATAAGAACGAGGTGACTGTGATTGGATCCACATCAAACATGGCATTTCATGGAGAAAGTCATCCTGCTCCTGAGAAGGATGTACTCCACTTTGAGTCAGTTAAGCTACAGGAGCAAGCAAGGTAGCAGTATGGGACTTCAACAGATGCTGACAGGATGTCACACAGATAGAAGTTGGAACAGATACCAGGTCTTCAGCTCGTTTAGATGTGAATTACTGGTTTGATGATGATCAGTATTTGTCCATGCAACTGTAATTTCTTCATTACAGCTTAGACTTGAAAATCTAAAAAAGTGCTTTGTTGTTCTGGGGCTGTACATGAAACACATTTTTCTTAACCACAAAACTTTGAAAGCAGGCATTGCATGCATTAGAGTTCACTCTGTACATGGAATGTCCCTGTCTACGAAACAAACAAGTGACGGAAGTTAATTCAGTTAAACTATAATTTGTTTCATAAAGACTAATATGAATTTCAGAATTAAATATAGCATGTCTTGATTTCAAACCCAACAAATAGCTATGAGCAGGTATTGTATTGACATGTAAATAGAAGAAAAGCTCTGGCCAAAACGAGATTAGTCACGGGCAAGAATGAATCTGAGGACTTGTCACTTTAGAATGAATCTGAGGACTGTTATTTATCTAATCAACGAACTATGTTTAACCTCTCTAGGGTATGTGGGACGCTAGCATGAGTGGTACGCTGGCCAACATCAGGTGAGATTTGTAGAGCGCCAAATTCAAATACAGAAATACTCATAAAAATTCAGAAAAGATACAACTATTTTACATAGGTTTAAAGAATAACTTCTTGTGAATCCAACCACAGTGTCAGATTTTAATAATGTTTTACGGCGAAAGCATACCTTATTTGAGAACATAGCCCAGCAGATAAATCATTACAAACAGTAACCAGCCAAGTAGAGGGTTACGCAAGTCAGAAATAGAGATAAAATTAATCACTTACCTTTGATGATCTTCATATGTTTGCACTCAGAAGACATTCATTTATTTTACAAATGTTCCTTTTGTTCGATAAAGTCTCTCTTTATATCCGAAAACCTCCATTTTGTTTGTGTGTTTTCTTCAGTAATCCACAGGCTCAAACGCAGTCACAACAGGCAGACAAAAAAATCAAATTGTATCCGTAAAGTTCATAGAAACATGTCAAACGATGTTTATATTCAATCCTCATGTTGTTTTTAGCCTAAATAGTCGATAATATTTCATCCAGACAATAAAGTTGTCAATATAAAAGGTAAACAAGAAAGGCACTCTCTCGGACACACGCATGAAAGAGCTCTGTGACCCGGCAGGGTCCTCTCATTCAGACTGCTGTTACTCCCTCATTTTTTCAAAATACAAGCCTGAAACAATTTCTAAAGACTGTTGACATCTAGTGGAAGGCAAAGGAACTGCAATTGGAGTCTTAAGTCAATGGATACTGTAATGGCATTGAATAGAAAACTACAACAAACAAAAAAATCCAACTTCCTGAATGGATATTTCTTAGGTTTTTACCTGCCAAATTAGTTATATTATAGTCAGACATTATTTTAACAGTTTTGGAAACTTTAGAGTGTTTTCTATCCAAATCTATTAAGTAGAAGGCAGTTTAATTTCGGCATGCTTTTCATCCAAAATTCCAAATGCTGCCGCCTACCCTAGAGAAGTTCATTGTTACCAGATTAAATTAATCATGTATCATTTAACTCATTAGGATCTGGGGCACCACGAGAGCGGTTCTTTAAAGAGTTACCATCTCCCGAATTAAACTCTAAAAGGTCTTTACCTATCATATCTATAAACAGTCAACTTATTAATCATAACCTTGTATCATATCATCATTCTAAACAGTTGTAACCTTGCATCTGCTAAAACCTGAGCCTAACTTATGATTCAGTACAACACACATTGGTTTAATATTTATTTACTAGCTAATTAATGGTAACACAGGATCAAAATACACACTTACTACGTTTAAAACAGGTCCCTAGCAGACTGACAACATTATGGCTGCTTGTTACAAAAGTGATGGAGAGAGAGAGAGGTACAGAGACACTTAACGTTGGTACATTTAGAAACTACTCTCTCTTACATTAGTCACATACTTTGCCCATGAACTGCCGCCTGCTTGGAGTAAGAAATCATGAATCTATTTACGTGAAATGCCTTTGTTCGCCGGATCTCTCTCGGTGGACAGGTCCACCTTGGAAAGGAAGTTGTGCCTTTTCCCCAGCACGCTTGTAAAGGCTCTAATTGTCCAACCAAAAGGGCTCCAACAAGTCTTCTACTGTTGTTCTTCTCTGTAGTTGTCAGGTGACTTGTGTAGTCCTGAACAGAACTACAGAGTTTATTTTCCTTCCATTAGCTCTTTCAGATTCTTTGAAGATAGGCTAGCCAGCCGTGTCGATGGTTCCCAGTGGGGTGATGAGAGTAGTGTAATATGATGGTTTGAGCATAGTAGTAGAATGGTCCCACGTAACTTAGCTTTTGAAGATACTTTACTTAGGATAGCTAATAAGCCATACCAGTGATTGTCCGGGAGGTGAGTTTATCGTCTCTACCTCGTGTTGAGATTCAAAGTTCAGACCACTTTAAACATGCAGCTGCAGGTCAACGCTTTTGTGGTATATTATTTTAATTTCTTCTTGATTTACAACAGGACGTGAGTGGTTAATCCCCACCAGTTCCCTTCTCCCCCCTCTGCAGGTGAGAGGGTGTCTGAGTGAAGTTATTTATTGCAAACCTGATCTGACCTATTTGGATTCTCGTGGACAGTCATGACATAATGAACCCATAATGAACCCATGAATTGTGTGTATTCACCTTTCTGAATGCTGCTCTAACTGGGTGGTGTAATATACTGAAGTCTGTTTTCATTCCTCCAAAGATATTCAAATATTACATGCCATCAGATCACAGTGACCTTCCAATAAAACTTAAGATCTTTGACATTCATTCAGTGGTCTCACTCAAGACTCTCCAAGATGGAAACCTGTCATAGCCACATCAGAAACAGTCCTCAGAATAATAGTCTGATTCAGCCACTGGTCTTGTAGGCCTAATCTGAGTAATAAAAAAAGTATTTTGAAATAAATACTTATTCCTCGGAATTCAAAACACAATGTTAGCCCTCTTCGTTCTTGCTTTGTAAAGTGCTTGCTAATCAGCAGGAAACGGGTAGAATTTATCAGTGTTCTGCCACTGAAAATCCCAGCTTGCTGAATCTGGTGAATCTAATTTACTGTACAGTACATGTGCAAACAGAACAGTACTGCTGAGTCAGGTTCGGGGAAAGAACGAGGTGTGAAATGCAGGCCTAATGCGGACCATGCAGCAGGATCATGCAGGGGCACACACACATGCATGCACACGTACACACTTCATCTCAATTTACTCTGAACATCGGACTTGCTGGAATGTTTGGTGCTGCAAGAATGGCCTAAGCAGCTGCAGCCAGGGTCCAGTGCTTTCAGAAACTGAATATCTGTCCACAATGTTTTACAATGGGAGAACTCTGATGTCTGGTCTTGTCTCATGGGGATTTATGAGTGATTTTAGATACTGGTTTACAGTACAAGATGTGAAAGTGATCAGAATGAGAATATCTTGAGCAGATTCCAGAGGATCTATCCCTTAGGACTAGGAATTGCCAAGGACCTCACGATACGATATTATCACGGTCCTCACAATCCATATTTATTGCGATTCCATGATCCAAACATATTGCTCACCTTATGTCTGCTGCAGAGGGACGAGAGCCATGAGAAAACTTACCAGTCATGGAAATAAAAGTGCTGAAAACAAATTGGGTACCCATTTAAAAATAATATCCCGACATGTAACTGTATCAATTTTGTCCCCGTCACTACTACCCATATGCTTTAGTCATATAGTCAGACTCCAGAGTGGAGGTTTGCTGTGCTCTAGCTAAGAGAACACAATGTCCTGCAGAAAATGGCTATAACAGGCACAGCAGAGGAAAGGAATCTCATGTTGAAATCACTTAACTACACAGGCGGTTGTAATGCAATTCTGTCCTGGTGCGTGTGTTCTCTGTATGATCTGGACTACTTTGGTCCTATGTTGTATTGACAGGACACGTGTGCTATGAGGAGTTTAATGTGCACAGGAATGAAACACAGTCCTTTCAGTTCAATCTGGAACCAGGTATGAGGTCTGAGCATAAATATTTTGTGCTTTTTGTTTCTCTCAGATCCATTGTTTCGCTATAACAACCCTGAAATTGCGATTCCATACTCTTGGTTTTACATTCTCTGGAGTTTGTTCTCCGTTATGTTGTTGTATTTTTTACCCCCCAATATTTTATGTTTTTGTTCTGCTGAACTGAACCCATCTGTTTTGGCCCTCTACTTGAATCCCTTCTGCAAACTTCATCCATTAGCTTTGTCTGCCTAAATCGCCCAGTGTTTTGATGAGTTTATTTCACCAGCACAAACTTGTGATTTGATTTGAGTTATCATTTGACCGACTCTGCGTAGGCTGATAAGCTCTCGGAGAGGCCTTTTTATGGAGTTCTCCCTTGTCAGTTGAAATATCATATTAGTAAAACCCTGAGTGTCTTTGTCTTTTGCTGTTCAAAACAAATACCTCCTCCCATGACACACTGTCCTTCCCCTTCACTGCAACTGGATATTGGGCTGTTCTGAACAATGTACACAGAGAGGGCCCCTATATTCTAACTCCCACCAGGACCTTACATTAACATTGTCTCTCTTCCAGAGCGCATGTCTCTAGTTATGATATACAGTGCATTCGGATAGTATTCAGACCCGTTGACTTTTTCCACATTTTGTTACATTACAGCCTTATTCTAAAATGTATTAAATCGTTTTTCCCCCTCATCAATCTGCACACAATACCTCATAATGGCAAAGCAAAAACAGGTTTTTAGAAATGTTTGCAAATGTATTAAAAATGTAAAACTGATATCACATTTACATAAGTATTCAGATCCTTTACTCAGTGCTTTGTTGAAGTACCTTTGGCAGCGGTTACAGCCTTGGGTCTACTTGGGTATGACGCTACAGGCTTGGCACACCTGTATTTGGGGAGTTTCTACCATTCATCTCTGCAGATCCTCTCAAGCTCTGTCAGGTTGGATGGGATCGTCGCTTCAGAGCTATTTTCTGATCTCTCCAGAGATGTTCAATCGGGCTCAAGTCCGGGCTCTGGAATGGCTTCCGTCTGGCTACTCTACCATAAAGGCCTGATTGGTGGAGTGCTGCAGAGATGGTTGTCCTTCTGGAAGGTTCTCCCATCTCCACAGAGGAACTCTGGAGCTCTGTCAGAGGGACCATTGGGTTCTTGGTCCCCTCCCTGACCAAGGCCCTTCTGTCCTGTTGCTCAGTTTGGCCGGGTGGCCAGCTTTAGGCCAGCTCTTCTTTCATCTAAGTGCTGCAGACATTTTTTGGTACCTTCCCCAGATCTGTGCCTCGACACAATCCTGTCTCGGAGCTCTACAGACAATTCTTTTGACCTCAAGGCTTGGTTTTGTTCTGACATGCACTGTGAACTGTGGGACCTTATATACAGTGCCTTGCGAAAGTATTCGGCCCCCTTGAACTTTGCGACCTTTTGCCACATTTCAGGCTTCAAACATAAAGATATAAAACTGTATTTTTTTGTGAAGAATCAACAACAAGTGGGACACAATCATGAAGTGGAACGACATTTATTGGATATTTCAAACTTTTTTAACAAATCAAAAACGGAAAAATTGGACATGCAAAATTATTCAGCCCCCTTAAGTTAATACTTTGTAGCACCACCTTTTGCTGCGATTACAGCTGTAAGTCTTTAATATAAATATTAAATTTAATTATTTTAATTTAATTCACTGTAACAAGAAAATACGTAGGGGGGAGTTTGTATGATAGTTGCGTTCATTTATCTGACTTAAACCACACTTGTTTCTCTATGTGTTTGGATGTGGGGTTTTCTTTGAGTGTTAAATGGAATCGAAATGCAGGTCTCCGGCTATGCAATGTTCAGAAACAGGATATGTCTGCCTGGGTGTGAGACTGTGTATGTGCATATCTGTACTCTTTGTGCCTGTCCTGGTTTCTCACCCCTCCTTCTCTTCTGTCTTGCAGGGAAGCAGCATAACAGTGAGTTCTCCCGCCTTATCGCCCAGGTCCGGGGTCGCCTGGAGACTGCGAGGACGAGGGAGATAAAGCAGGAAGTGAGGGATAACGGAGGTGAGGAGGACCAGGAAGTGGGCTCCAGCTCTGCAGGTACCACCGTAACCCTTATTAGCATGCCGAGGGAATGAAAGAGGAGGGTTAACACTGTCACCACAGGTGATCTTACAGCCCCCAGCCTTCTCAGCAGAGCTCAGTCAATAAGCTTTAATCTATCTTCTTTATTAGGAGGTAGCTTATTCGAACCTCTATGACCCCAGCCAGCCCTCATATATTGGCTCTGTACTGTGTTCTGAAATAGTGATGTCTCAATGTGGGCATTAGTCATACCCCTTCAAAGATGCATGATAAAATGGCGCCGAAGAGGATGGCAGATGTTTTTCATACCCATAAACCATTGTGCTATTTTGTTTGTTTTTTTACGTTGTTTGTAACTTCTGTTTTAACTTATTTTGTACATAATGTTGCTGCTACCGTCTCTTATGACCCAAAAAGGATATCAGAACTGGGATTACTCACCATGGACTGGAAGAAGCTTTTTCCTTTAACGAGTCCGACGCGAAAGATATACTGCTCTCCCAGATCCATGTAATTTGTGTGAAGAAAAGACGGAGGAAAAGAGGACGCAGATAAGGCTGCCTTTTGAGAATCCGTAGGCGAGCGAGTAAACTCCCATTGCCATCAATTGTACTTGCTAACATGCAATCATTGGAAAATAAAATGGATGACCTTTAGGTTTCGGGTAGCCTACCAACGGAACAATTAGAACTGTAATATCCTATGTTTCACCGAGCCGTGGTGAACGACGACACGGACAATATAGCGTTGGAGGGATATTCAATGCACTGGCAGATCTCAATCGCACTCCACACTGCCCTTTCCCACCCGCACAAAAGGAACACCTATGTGAGAATGCTATTCATTGACTACAGCTCAGCGTTCAACACCATAGTGCCCACGAAGCTCATCACTAAGCTAAGGACCCTGGGACTAAACACCTCCCTCTGCAACTGGATCCTGGACGCCCTGATGGGCCACCCCCAGGTGGTTAGGGTTGGCAACAACACGTCTACCATGCTGATCCTTAACACGGGGGCCCCTCAGAGGTGTGTACTTAGTCCCCTCCTGTACTGCTTGTTCACCCACGACTGTGTGGCTAAACATGACTCCAACACCATCATTAAGTTTGCTGACGACACAACAGTGGTAGGTCTATAGGGAGGAGGTCAGTGAATTGGCAGTGTGGTGCCAAGAAAAACACCTCTCCCTCAATGTGAGCAAGACAAGGGAGCTGATCGTGAGCAACAGGAAAAGGTGGACTGAACAGGCCCCCATTAACATCAACGGGGCTGTAGTGGAGCGGGTCGAGAGTTTCGAGTTCCTTTGGTGTCCACATCACCAACGATCTATCATGGTCTAAACACACCAAGACAGTTGTCTTGGGCACAAGGGCACAAGAGGGCACGACAAAACCTTTTTCCCCTCAGAAGACTGAAAAGATTTGGCATGGACCCCAGATCCTCAAAAAGCATCCTGACCGGTTGGGTCACCGCCTGGTATGGCAACTGCTCGGCATTTGACTAGTAAAAACTCCCTGTCTTAGGTCAGTTAGGATCACCACTTTGTTGTAAAAATGTGGAATGTCAGAATAAGAGTAATTTCTTTCATCACATTCCCAGTGGGTCAGAAGTTTACATACACTCAATTAGTATTTGGTAGCATTGCCTTTAATATGTTTAACTAAGATCAAACGTTTTGGGTAGCCTTCCACAAGCTTCCCACAATAAGTTGGGTGAAATTTTGCCCATTTCCTCCTGACAGAGCTGGTGTATCAGAGTCAGGTTTGTAGGCCTCCTTGCTCGCCTACACTTTTTCAGTTCTGCCCACACATTTTCTATAGGATTGAGGTCTTTGTGATGTCCACTCCAATACCTTGACTTTGTTGCCCTTAAGCCATTTTACCAAAACTTTGGAAGTATGCTTGGGGTCATTGTCCATTTGGAAGACCATTTGCAACCAAGCTTTAACTTCCTGACTGATGTCTTGAGATATTGCTTCAATATATCCACATCATTTTCCATCCTCATGATGCCATTTATTATGTGAAGTGCACCAGTCCCTCCTGCAGCAAAGCACCCCCACAACATGATGCTGCCACCCCCGTGCTTCACGGTTGGGATGGTGTTCTTAGGCTTGCAAGCTTCCCCCCTTTTCCTCCAAACATAACAATGGTCATTTTGGCCAAACAGTTCTATTTTTGTTTCATCAGAACAGAGGACATTTCTCCAAATGTACAATATTTTTCCCCATGTGCAGTTGCACACCATAGTCTGACTCTTTTATGGCGGTTTTGGAGCAGTGGCTTCTTCCTTGCTGAGTGGCGTTTCAGGTTATGTCGATATAGGAATCGTTTTACTGTGGATATAGATACTTTTGTACTTGTTTCCTCCTGCATCTTCACAAGGTCCTTTGCTGTTGTTCTGGGATTGATTTGCACTTTTCACACCAAAGTATGTTTATCTCTAGGAGAAATAACGCTTCTCCTTCCTGAGCGTTATGACGACTACGTGGTCCCATGGTGTTTATACTCGCTTACTATTGTTTGTACAGATGAACGTGGCACCTTCATGCGTTTGGACATTGCTCACAAGGATGAACCAGAATTGTGGAGGTCTACAGTTTTTTTCTGAGGTCTTGGCTGATTTCTTTTTCTTCACCCATGACGGGGCGGCAGGGTAGCCTAGTGGTTAGAGCATTGGACTAGTAACCGAAAGGTTGCAAGTTCGAATCCCTGATTTTCTTGAATTTTCCAAGCTGGATAAATACACAGTCAACTTGTAAACTTCTGACTCACTGGAATTGTGATACAGTGAATTATAAGTGAAATATAAGTGAAATAATCTGTCTGTAAACAAATGTTGGAAAAAATGTCTTGTGTCATGCACAAAGTCGATGTCCTAACCGACTTGCCAAAACTTTAGTTTGTTAACAAGATATTTGTGGAGTTGTTGAAAAACGAGTTTTAATCACTCCAACCTAAGTGTATGTAAACTTCGGACTTCAACTGTATATAATAGGCGGTGTCAGAGGAAAGCTCATAAATTGTCAGACACTCCAGTCACCCAAGTCTCTGCTACCGCACGGCAAGCGGTAACGGAGTGCCAAGTCTAGGACCAAAAGGCTCCCTAACAGCTTCTACCCCCAAGACATAAGACTGCTGAACAATTAATCAAATGGCCACTGGACTATTACATTGACCCCCCCTCCCCCATTTTTTTGTACACTGCTGCTACTAGCTGTTTATCATCTATGCATAGTGACTTCACCCTTACCTACATGTACAAATTACCTCTAACCTGTACCCCCGCACACTGACTCGGTACCGGTATCCCCTGTATATGTCCTCCTTATTGTTTTGTTATTGTGTTATTTAAAAAAAAAAATTTTTTTTACTGTATTTTATTTGGTAAATACTTTCTTAACTCTTCTTGAACTGTACTGTTGGTTAAGGGCTTGTAAGTAAGTATTTCGCTCTAAGGTCTACACTTGTTGTATTCGGTGCATGTGACAAAGTTTGATTTGATTTGACAACACCATACAAATGCCATCTTTCTCATGTGGTGCAGGGAATTACAGTCCCAGAGTACAATTCATTATGAAAGACAATACACACACTCTTACCTCTGCATGTGTTGTTCATCTTTGCACATAAGCAAAAAAATAAACAAATGCATTGCATAACATTTGGGAACATATTTCCACGTGATTTATTATGTATATTATTTTTTGCTGACATGCAACACACCCACGAGCTCTATTGGGATTCATGCCCTGTATGTCTTGAAAAAGGTCACACTTGGTGACAAAGTGATGGTGCCTATTAATTTTCAGTGGAAGGCAAGACCAAACAGCAAGCTTGTGCCGAAGTGTTTGAAGCTAGTGGAGCTAGTCAAACAGAGCATGAACAGGGCAGGCTTCAAGTTGCAAATTATTGGCGATATGGCAGCAACATTGACTAATCGCGGCTCGCTATAGCTTCCAGCCTGTGCTGGATTTGCTGTTGATACCTAGCACTACCTTGCATGCTGTTGGCTTGCTCCTTTAAAAAAAACACCCACATGGCGATCAACTATTGCCAAATAAAGTATTTAATATTTTTCCAAGGAAATCCCCCATAATAGACTGAAACATCAGTACTTGCAGAGGTAATCATATTCAAAATGCATTAGTCACACTTCAGAATGTCAGCCACATATAGAATATCATTAACTGCTGGACATGAACCTTTTGCCCTCTGCCTAGAAGACACAGTGGTGTGTTTGTGGTTAAAAGTATACCCCATTACTTTGGGGAAATATCTATGAGATAAGATATAATTTAACATGAATGACTTTAGCATCTATCACACAGTCTGCTCAAATCATGTTTACATGGTTAAAATAGGACCGATCCAGATTATAAACCATGACATGGATTTCAAGCAAAGTGTCCGAGCACAGATTTCTCATAGCTCATTTTCACCACTAAATGATTTTATACCAGTTTTATGATCATGTGTACAGTCCATGTTATTTTCCCTCCTTCCTGTAGATAAGGCAGCACAACAGGAACAGAGTGATCCCAGCCCCAGTGACTCAAAGGCCTGCTGCGTATTGATGACATCACCTGTGGAGGAGCCCTCTGAGAAGCAGCAGCAGCCTTCTGTTGTAGCAGTCATCTCCAGGTCACCCAGCCCATGTCTCAGTGAGGTGTCCATCAGCAGGTGAGGGAACCCAGGAGACGGCAGAATTGAGTACGGTGAAGTTGCCCGGAGACGCTTATCTTGGGTCAGTTTTCCCCACTAATGGTTAAGGTTAGGCATGGGGAAGGGTATAGGGCTGTTGCGAGGACCATATTAGCCACTATTGTCCCTGTAATCACTCTGACATTGCAAATGTAATCAAAATTTTAATCAAACACTTCATGAGAGCCCATGAGCAACATTTCTATAGACTATGAAATTGCTTGAGAAAACAGTGATGGCCTCTATTAAAAAGAGGAGGATTTCATCAGCTTTCTATAGGCTAGGCCAACTGTATTAATTTCTCAACATTCCTAATATTAAGCAAATATTAAGCACATTGCTTATCTTTACGACAGGTGTATAACCTCCCTGGCTGGCATGAAAATTAACCACAGGAAAAGTGTCTTCCATTTGCTATTGTAAGTCCAGATGACATGCATTTTTCCCTGCCCCTGTTTCGAGACAGGTGCATGATAATGGTCCATTCTTTATCAAAACGAATTTCACACGTTAAATAAAACTTTATTTGTCACATGCGCCAAATACAACAGGTGTAGACCTTACTGTGAAATGCTTACTTACAAGCCCTTAACCAACAGTGCAGTTCAAGAAAGAGTAAAAATAATACAAAAGTAACAATAAAATAGCAATAACGGGGCTATATACAGGGGGGTACCAGTACCGAGTCAATGTGCGGGGGTACAGGTTAGTCTAGGTAATTAGTACATGTAGGTAGGGGTGAAGTGACGATGCATACATTATTTAGTATATGTAAAGTCAAGATTAAATCAAGAATAGTCTGATGGGTGACTATTAGCTTATCACTTGTGAATGAAGCCCAGTTTAAGGCAAGAAACAATGCCTATTTAAAAAAAATATATTTTTTTTTTTGAATCATAGTCACGCACTTCATTTAGCCTAGCCCATAGGCCTATATGTTTTGATACGGTTTGTATCACAACTAAAGTGGCCAAATAACTTAAAATTAAGCACATTAATCGCCTTTACAAGGGGTGTAGAGCTTAACTGGCATACAGAAGCAGCACATGAGTTTCAAGTTTGGAGAAGATCATTTTTACCATAAAAATGCACCTTTATAATAAAAGCGTTACATGCATATTCACAATTGTAGTCAATTTTGATAATGATGTTTTCACACTAATGGAACATTTGCCCTTATAGTCAGTCTACTGTCGTGTGCACATTGCTGTGCTTATAATGTGAAGAAATAGCCTAATAGTTTATCAACATTTTTAAGCTAATGTTCTGATCTGTTGTGTCAGCCTCATTGCGTAAAAAAAGTTTTTTTGATGGTAGTGGTTGTATTAATTTGATATCTATCACATCCCACAACTGTCCCAGACTATGGAATATTTACTTTGCGCACAGAATATAATAGGAACAACTTTTATACTATGAGGGATAGTAGACTAGTGCTTTTGCTGTTAGTTAGGCCTACTCATCTTGTTGGCTGACGAAAAGTAAATGTAGACAGTTCTACCAATGTGGACAGTTCTTCCAATATCTTCATTATGCACATAGGAATTGGATAAAGACACGCGCAATTGTGTCCCCGATATCTGTCTTCACTTGTAGCCTGTGAGTGAGAAGTGCTTTGGAGCAGGTAGCACTCTGGGAGAAGGACTGCAAAAGGCATGGATTTCATTTTTCTAGTGCATTATGGCCACACAAAGAGGATGCCCCTGGGAAATTTGAGGCATTATCAAGTGCTTCTCTAATTGTGAATGAATGACTGAGGATGTGTGTACAGCAGGTGCAAAAAACAAAGCGGAGCTCATGCCTTACAATGTATTAAAAATCAAAACATATAGCCCAACGTTTGTAGAACATTGCATTAATAACTCTTAATTAAGCATATAGGAGTACCTAATTCTTTCTTACCGCTCAACACAGAATAGCCGCATGTCTGCACTCCCTCAAATCGTTTGGAGAAAATATCCTTTCTATTTTATTCAGCTTTGTTCAATTGTATTCTTCATACTATAAAATAATATAAAATAATGCCACTAAGCAAATTTTGTCTGCTAAATAATCTAGTGTAGCCCACAGCCATATGGCATAGCCAGGTCAGGAACTAACATAAGGTCAACTCAGAGTATGCTATTCTTTTCTTCTGAAATAGACTACATTTTCTTCATATCATGTTTCGTTAGACCTGTCTAAAGTAAATAATGGATTTATTGTGAAGGTGTAGACTATATTACATGGATTTATTCGACTTTTCTCTTAACGGTCAAAAGTTTTAGAACACCTACTCATTCAAGGGTTTTCTTTATTTTTACTATATATATATATTCAAATATATATTCAAATTGCCACCATTTGCCTTGACAGCTTTGCACACTCTTGGCAGTCTCTCAACCAGCGTCATGAGGGAGTCACCTGTGTAGAAGCCAAGAGATGCTAAATGTGTTTATGTTAATTAACGGCCAATTACCGTGAGACCGACAGTTATTTGCTTGGCAATCACCAGCTGTCGAAATTTCGTGACCGCCACAGGCCTAGGAGGGTATCCCGAATTTGATCCTATATCTGTACCTTGGGAAAACGTTATCCTGTGCAAGCTGAATAGCTGATGCTCCACTCCTCAACAAACAGACATTTGACTTGTCTTTTCAGGGTTTCTCTGTGTCAATGCTTAACCTCTAGCGTCAAGCAATCCCGTATCCGGGAGCGTAATCATAGCCTCAAGCTCATTAGCATAACGCAATGTTAACTATTCATGAAAATCGCAAATGAAATGAAATAAATATATTGGCTCACAAGCTTAGCCTTTTGTTAACAACTCTGTCATCTCAGATTTTCAAAATATGCTTTTCAACCATAGCTACACAAGCATTTGTGTAAGAGTATTGATAGCTAGCATAGCATTAAGCCTAGCATTCAGCAGGCAACATTTTCACAAAAACAAGAAAAGCATTCAAATAAAATCATTTACCTTTGAAGAACTTCGGATGTTTTCAATGAGGAGACTCTCAGTTCGATAGCAAATATTCAGTTTTTCCAAAAAGATTATTTGTGTAGGAGAAATTGCTCTGTTTTGTTCATCACGTTTGGCAAAAAAAAAGAAGAAAATTCAGTCATTACAACGCCAAACTTTTTTCTAAATTAACTCCAGAATATCGACAGAAACATGGCAAACGTTGTTTAGAATCAATCCTCAAGGTGTTTTTCACATATCTATTCGCTGATAAATGATTCGTGGCAGTTGCCTTTCTCCTCTGAACCAAATGGAAAAGTGGACGCAGCTGGAGATTGCGCAATAATTTCGACGGAGGACACCAAGCGGACACCTGATAAATGTAGTCTCTTATGGTCAATCTTCCAATGATATGCCTACAAATACGTCACAATGCTGCAGACACCTTGGGGAAACGACAGAAAGTGTAGGTTCATTCCTGGTGCATTCACAGCCATATAAGGAGACATTGGAACACAGCGCATTCAAAATCTGGGGCATTTCCTGTATGAAATTTAATCTTGGTTTCGCCTGTCGCATTAGTTCTGTGGCACTCACAGACAATATCTTTGCGGTTTTGGAAACGTCAGAGTGTTTTCTTTCCAAAGCTGTCAATTATATGCATAGTCGAGCATCTTTTCGTGACAAAACATCTTGTTTAAAACGGGAACGTTTTTTTATCCAAAAATTAAGAGCGCCCCTATATCGAAGTTAACACTTCTCAAAACAGGATATCTGTCCTGTGCGTAGTATTACTGAGACATTTTGTATGTAGCTAAAGTTGGACTCTCAGCAGGAGTATTTTGTTGGTGCTCACACAGAGCTAAACATGCCCCTCTGGAAAGAGTTTCATCAGGATTATACACCCACAGCCTGCCAACACTGTAGCCCAGAATAGTTCAAATTAACTTTACTTTTGAAAGACGATCCAACGTTGGTTAGTTGAAGACTAAAGTTACTGTACTTGTTGAACATACCACCCTGTTCAACATGTTTCATTTTTTCGTTAAATAATAAGGTTGGGGGGCCTCCCAGGTGGCAGAGTGGTCTAGGGCACTGCATCGCAGTGCTAGTTGTGCCACCAGAGACCTTGGGTTCGAGCCCAGGCTCTGTTGCAACCAGCCGCGACCGGGAGGTCCATGGGGCGACGCACAATTGGCCTAGCCTCTTCCGGGTTAGGGAGGGTTTGGCCGGTAGGGATATCCTTGTCTCATCGTGGACTAGCGACTCCTGTGGCGGGCCGGGTGCAGTGTGCGCCAACCAGGTCACCAGGTGCACGGTGTTTCCCGGAACAGCTGGCTTCTTTTTAATGTATATTAACAAAGTGCATATAAATCTAACCATTCAAAATAAATACAATCTGTAATAATAGAATATTGCACCGTTTCAAAGAAAAATAAATTACAATTTGTAAAACTGCTGTATCCCACAAATTGAAATATATGTAAAAAAGAAGGCTGCTATTACACATGTGCATGTCACGTCTTGTATGTAGGTGGCAGGCAAGACAAGCGCAGGAGAATTAAACTTGGTATAATTGGAGTATTTTAATAACTTAAAACATAAACTCCAAAACCAAAGTTCATAATAAAATAAATGTGGGTACAAGAACCCATGAACATAACAATAAACAATCTCTGACAAGGACATGAGGGGAAACAGTAGTTTAAATACATAACACTTAATGAATGGGATTGGAACCAGGTGTGTAAGAAGACCATACAAAACCAAACATAGCTCAATGATGGCTAGAAGACCGGTGACGTCGACCGCCGAGCACCAACAAGGAGAGGCATCGACTTCGACAGAAGTTTTGACAGTAACCCCCCCCTCCCCCCCGACGCCAGCCTCGGGGATGACCCGGAGGACGAGGCGCAGGGCGATCTGGATGGAGACTGTGGAACTCTCGTAGCAGGGAAGGATCTAGCACGTCCTCCACCGGAACCCAGAATCTCTTCTCCGGACCGTACCACTCCCATTACTATTTAATGAAGCTGCCAGTTGAGGACTTGTGAGGTGTCTGTATCTCAAACTAAACACTCTAATGTACTTATCCTCTTGCTCAGTTGTACACTGGAGCCTCCTACTATTCTGGTCAGAGATAGTTTGGAGTAGTACACAGCGTTGTACGAGATCTTCAATTTCTTGCATTTCTTAGAACAAGAACTGTAGTCGAACCCACAAATGATGATGCTCCAGATACTCAACTAGTCTAAAGAAGACCATTTTTATTTCTTCTTTAATCAGAACTACAGTTTTCAGCTCTGCTAACATAATTGCAAAAGGGTTTTCTAATGATCAATTAGCCTTTTAAAATAATACACTTGGATTAGCTAACATAATGTGCCATTGGAACACAGCAGTGATGGTTGCTGATAATGGGCCTCTGTACGCCTTTGTAGATATTCCATAACAAATCAGCCGTGTCCATCTAAAATAGTCATTTACAACATTAACAATGTCTGCACTGTATTTCTGATCAATTTTATGTTATTTTAATGGACAAAAAATTAGCTTTTCTTTCAAAAACAAGGACATTTCTAAGTGACCCCAAACTTTTGAACGGTAGTGTATACTTTGTTATGACGATATAGATGGATGGATATGTTCTAGACAAGTATGGCCATACCATCTATTGGTTGATTTAGTAATCTGGAGTGCAAGTAAATGTTTTAAAATCGTTATGAAATGTCATAGTTATTCCCTTTCTCCAGTGACAAGAACGTTATTGTGATGACGCATTACAACACGATTTCCTTATTTCACAGACAAAACACTTAGTAGTTAAATCATGGTTTAAATAGTTATTTGACCTATTCATAGAACATAGACTATCACCAAATATATTGGAGTTTTTTTTCTGAAGTGGGTTATCTCTTTAATTTATTCAATGTGGTGGGTTTTGTTGAAGTTTCCTTAGAAATATTGCTGAGCTCTCCGCAGGTGTTGGGTGTTTTGAGTGTCTCTGAAGAGAACATTTAATGCAGTCTTCTAATCATAGAAAGGCCAGCTTAGGGAGGTGAATACTAAGTGTTCTAAAAGCAGGGCCCTGTTTGGTTTTGATTTAATGTTTAGGAGAGACTCATTACTTCCAGCTTTTTGCTCATTATGGGATAAATCAGGGCTGCTCACAGCAGCTGTTAGGGATAGATTGACCCAATGTGTTTGCTTTTTTGTGGTTCTCTCCGGTTTTTCTTTCTGGTGAATCTCATTCCCTCTAGGCACAACTGTAGATTCTTCGGCTTACATTTGCTTTATTCGTTTTTACTTTTAAGTTGCGCTCCCCTGACATGCATTGATTTACTTCCATGAGCAAAGAGGGGAGTAATATATCAAAGAGCATGCAAAAATAACCCCAAAACAGTCAGTAGGCATAGGCTTCAACAATTATAGCCAGATGAATTTGTATCGTAATAAGGCCATCTTAGAGCTGGAATCATTTGAACTTAGATAAGCTTCTGCAAAGTACTAGTTCCACAGTCAGTATTAAGCCCTCTGTCATTGTGTTTCAGCAGCCCTCAGTATATCTGCAGTGCATCCAGGCAGGGTCTGAGCAGTCACATCAGGACACAAGCCGCAGGGAACCCACAGGAGGGCAGAACGCCATCATGCTTGGAGGTGTATGTCCTGCAGTCACAGCAGATAAACACACCCTGATGTTCTTCACCACTACCACTGTCACTCTCTGTCTGATACCTGGTCCACTGAACATGGTACCAGCTACTGTAGGATCCTGTCAGGTCTCCCATCAGGGTTGTGGTCATGCTACACATTGCTTGACAGGGAAGTTTAGAGTGTCCCTGCCACAACGTTTGGAGACTGGAAGTTAAAATAGAAGAGGATGTGTAGATGTTGACATTTTGGCCTTAGGTAAGAGGTTATAATGAGGGCCTAACACATTCATCAAACATGGAGACAAAACCGCTTCAGTGTTGAGAGAGTAATGACTGAGTTCAGGAGCCAGCTTAAGCCAAGGACTGCCTCTTCAATCTAATTATGAGCAGCATGGGCAACACAATGCAAGATAAGGATTTACTTTACCGATACATTTCTCTCAGGGATGTACCACTGTATGAAGATAAAACCAAACAACAATTTAGTGAAATACACTGTGGGCAGTTTATTAGGTACCCAGTTCACGAAAATGGTTCAGTCCTACAGACAGTGAGTCAGATGGCCGTGGCTCGCTATATAAAGCAGGCAGATAGCCATCGATGCATTCAATTACTGTTTGATTGAACATTCGAATGGGCAAAACGAGTGACCTAAGCGACTTTGATTGTTCGTGCCAGGCTCGCTGGTTTCAGTATCTCAGAAACAGCCGACATCCTGAGCTTTTCACGCACGCCATTCTTGGGTTTACCGAGAATGGTGCGACAAACAAAAAACATCAAACAAAAAACATCAAAGCAACAACCAAACAGCTCGTGCAAGCTACCAGGCGGGCTATAAACAGATGCAGAACGGCATCTCGTAATGTACAAATCGTCAGTCCTTGTCACGGATGGACTATTGCAGCAGATGACCACACGTGTCACTCCTATCAGCTAAAAACAAGTCAAAGGAGCTCCAGTGGGCACACGATCACCAATACTGGACAATTGAGGAGTGGAAAAACATAACCTGGTCCAACGAATCCCGGTTCCTGTTGTGTCATGCTGATGGCATAAGCATCATGAGTCAATGGCCCCATCCTGCCTAGCGTCAACAGTACAGGTTGGTGGCAGTGGTGTAATGGTGTGGGGAATGTTTTACTGGCACACAGTTGGTCCCTTGATACCAATTGAGCAAAATTACCATGCCCGAAGAATTCCGGCTGTTCTGCAGGCAAAAAATAAATGCACGTAATATACAGTATATGTCAAATTAGCTAGGTTTCTTTGAATTAGGCAATCAAAATGTGGTAACACCTCCCACCCCAGTATAACCACTCATTAATTTAATGGACTCGGGGGACTTTGTAGTTTTTACAAAGCCAGAGTTAATCCCCTGAAAAAGTGTGCTTTATTAGCAGTAGTTCACTAGAGGTTCCTCTCTGTTAGTTCATTATTTTTTGTTCATTTTCCCCAAGTCTCAAAGCATTTATGCTGTTCTTTTCATTATTAATATCTTTCCAATGACACTGGAACCAGCTTCAAAAAGACCTGCTTAAATCCCCAGACATGTGCTCCTTGTGCTGGGTTGTCCTTACCTGCCTCCCAGGCCCTCCGTGGCTCCAAGACACTGATCTCAGTGGATTTAAGCTTGATAAGGGGTCATATTTGATTATGCCTCGCGCCACACACTCTCCGTTCCTCTGTTCCAAGGCCAAGTTTGACTCATCCTTTCAGTTGCTGTTTTTGGATAAAGTACTC
Organism: Oncorhynchus masou masou; assembly: GCF_036934945.1. NCBI lineage: Eukaryota > Metazoa > Chordata > Actinopteri > Salmoniformes > Salmonidae > Oncorhynchus > Oncorhynchus masou. The sequence continues at coordinate 31,467,964 of NC_088217.1, forward strand.
AGTGGACCTCACATTATCCCAGCTTTTGTATTTCATTCAGACCCAAACTATCTGCTTGATATGATGACCATGGGATATGGTTGTCTGTCCGCAGTTGGCGTGTCCTTGGAAGATCTCAAACCCTTTTGGATGCGTACCATGAACAACATCATATCACATCCTCTATTGCTCACCCCTTCCACACACAGACTGTCATAGCGCTGGAGGTTATTTTATTCCAAACGTTTTTTAATGTTTTTATATGTTTTCTGCTGAATGTCACTTTCCTCCCGGCACGTTCCCCACACATTTGTTTCCATGTGGGTCACAGGGGTGTTTTCAATCTGGTTGAAGGTCTGAGTGGTGAGAAATGGGCAAGTTTCCATTTTCGTTCTCAAAATCACACTTTTACAACAAAATTGGATGTTCTAAGTCTACAACGGGTGCACTATGCAGAAATCGCTTCGCCATTTCCTGGTTACAAATATATGAATAGTTTGCCTAATTTAAGTTTATGTGAGAAAAACATGCAGTATAGTGTAAGGAATGATTGTACCATCTAAACCGCTGTGAAATATATTTTCCACAACCAAAAATATTTTATGTTCAGCTGTTTGAAGCTTGTGTACAAAACCGAAAGTAAAAGACGCAAAAACAAAACTTAAGACCTGGAAGCATAGAAATAGCCCACATAGAACAGATCTACCACTTGTTAGACTTGCTTTTAATTTTATTTATTTATTTTATTTCACCTTTATTTAACCAGGTAGGCTAGTTGAGAACAAGTTCTCATTTGCAACTGCGACCTGGCCAAGATAAAGCGTAGCAATTCGACACATACAACAACACAGAGTTACACATGGAATAAACAAAACATACAGTCAATAATACAGTAGAACAAAAGAAAACAAAAAGTCTATATACAGTGAGTGCAAATGAGATAAGTTAAGGAAATAAATAGGTCATGGTTGCGAAGTAATTACAATATAACAATTAAACACTGGAATGGTAGATTGGCAGAAGATGAATGTGCAGGTAGAGATACTTGGGTGCAAAGGAGCAAAATAAATAAATACCAGTATGGGGATGAGGTAAGTAGATAGATGGGCTGTTTACAGATAGGCTAAGTACAGGTGCAGTGATCTGTAAAATGCTCTGACAGCTGGTGCTTAAAGCTAGTGAGGGAGATGTGAGTCTCCAGCTTCAGAGATTTTTGCAATTCGTTCCAGTCATGGGCAGCAGAGAACTGGAAGGAAAGACGACCAAAGGAGGAATTGGCTTTGGGGGTGACCAGTGAGATATACCTGCTGGAGCGTGTGCTATGAGTGGGTGCTGCTATGGTGACCAGTGAGCTGAGATAAGTCGGGGCTTTACCTAGCAGAGACTTGTAGATAACTTGTAGCCAGTGGGTTTGGCGACGAGTATGAAGCGAGGGCCAACCAACGAGAGCTTACAGGTCGCAATGGTGGGTAGTGTATGGGGCTTTGGTGACAAAACGGATGGCACTATGATAGACTGCATCCAGTTTGTTGAGTAGAGTGTTGGAGGCTATTTTATAGATGACATCACCGAAGTTGAGGATCGGTAGGATGGTCAGTTTTACGGGGGTATGTTTGGCAGCATGAGTGAAGGATGCTTTGTTGCGATATAGGAAGCCGATTCTAGATTTAATTTTGGATTGGAGATGCTTAATGTGAGTCTGGAAGGAGAGTTTACAGTCTAACCAGACACCCAGGTATTTGTAGTTGTCCACGTATTCTAAGTCAGAGCCGTCCAGAGTAGTGATGCTGGACGGGCGAGCAGGTGCGGGCAGCGATCGATTGAAAGGCATGCATTTAGTTTTACTTGCATTTAAGAGTACCGGTAGTTGAAGGCCACGGAAGGAGAGTTTTAATGACATTGAAGCTCGTCTGGAGGTTAGTTAACACAGTGTCCAAGGAGGGGCCAGAAGTATACAGAATGGTGTCGTCTGCGTAGAGGTGGATCAGAGAATCACCAGCAGCAAGAGCAACATCATTGATGTATACAGAAAAGAGAGTCGGCCGGAGAATTGAACCCTGTGGCACACCCATAGAGACTGTCAGAGGTCCAGACAACAGGCCCTCCGATTTGACACACTGAACTCTTTCAGAGAAGTAGTTGGTTAACCAGGCGAGGCAATCATTTGAGAAACCAAGGCTGTCGAGTCTGCCAATAAGAATCTTGTGATTGACAGAGTCGAAAGCCTTGGCCAGGTCGATGAATACGGCTGCACAGTAATGTCTCTTATTGATGGAGGTTATGATGTCATTTAGAACCTTGAGCGTGGCTGAGGTGCACCCATGACCAGCTCTGAAACCAGATTGCATAGCGGAGAAAGTACGGTGGGATTCAAAATGGTCAATAATCTGTTTGTTAACTTGGCTTTCGAAGACCTTAGAAAGACAGGGTAGGATAGATATAGGTCTGTAGCAGTTTGGGTCTAGAGTGTCACCCCCTTTGAATAGCTGGTTAACAGCTTTCCAATCTTTGGGAATCTCAGATGATACGAAAGAGAGGTTGAACAGGCTAGTAATAGGGGTTGCAATAATTTTGGCAGGTCATTTTAGAAAGAGAGGGTCCAGATTGGCTAGCCCGGCTGATTTGTAGGGGTCCAGATTTTGCAGCTCTTTCAGAACATCGGCTATCTGGATTTGGGTAAAGGAGAAATGGTGGGGCTTTGGCGGGTTGCTGTGGAGGGTGCCGGGCAGTTGACCGGGGTAGGGGTAATGATATGGAAAGCATGGCCAGCCATAGAGAAATGCTTATTGAAATTCTCAATTATAGCGGATTTATCGGTGGTGACAATGTTTCCTAGCCTCAGTGAGGCTTGGTAATGACAAATCAAAAACTCATATTTCTATATGGATTTGGTCGGTTCGCCCAAAAAAGTAACATTTTGCAGTTTTAAACCACATCAGGAGACCACTTTTGAGGTCTGGGAAAATCTGAGAAATGTAGAGATTTGGGTGTAGTTACTCTTCAATTCAAGTGTGCACCTAGCAAGAGGCTATTGTTTAGCTGTGTTTTTGTCAGAGTTTGCTAAACAAATACCCACTGGTATTACAGAAAGAATCATGATATTCTGCCAAGTAAGCGTAGGCTACTTTCTTGTTAATTAAGAAGGTTTTTGGGGAAACCTTCCCGTCTCCCCGAAGTCTGTTTTCATTAGCATCATTACTAATGGCTACACAAAGTGACGCACACACAGATAGGGGCATTCTCGTTGCCTCTTCAGAAGTTGCAGGAAATACAAATTACTGATGCATTATGTTCATTTCTTAAGATTAACTTGGGCAAATTAATACATTGTTACCTTTTCTTATGTTGTTGAATTCCATTTTAATGCCTGGATTCTGTGAGGGCTCTGATTATCATATTTAGACCAGAATGAGGCTTTCCATTGCCTTCTGTTCCTGCAGTGATGATTCACCATCTTCATCAAATGTTTTCATAATTTATCTGCAGATAATTGACAAAAAGCCTAGACCTACAAGTAGCCATAGCAAATAAGGGAACCAAATGAACGACTCTCTCACCGATGCGAATCGGTCAACTACACTGACAAATAAGTCACTCACTTTAGTGGCAAGCCCCGACATCCTAGGAAAGGAAACTAATGAAATCCTTTGGTTTATTTGTCCCGATGCGATACTATGGACATATAACCACGTTGCATGATTTATGAATGGAAAAGGGATATTGGAGATCGACTTTATTCAGACCGTTTGACCCCTTTTATAAACTAGTCAACACTTGCTGTTCAGTTGTCAATCAAAGCATAGTAAATAGCCTACTATGCGCCACGACTCTGTGTGGCTGGCTATGTGAAACACGCAAAAGAAAATAAGTGAATGTGCCAGAAAACAATAATTAAGTCATGTATTTCAACTCATCGTTACCACTTACATTACATGGGACGTGCAAATTCACGAGCATCTCAGTTTAAAGAAATTTGACTGCAAACAACCACGGCGCGCACATTGTACCAGGAGGCGAGCCAGACAGCAGACTGTGCTTCCCTGTTATCGCTCGCTTTGTGACTGACAGGCACCTATCCTATCAATTGCTAGAATATGCATATAGTTCATTCTAGTGTGAGAGGGCTTTTAAATTAAAAGAAACCTACTTATTATGAAGTGGAAAGGGTATCCGTCTGAAAATTAGTCTGTAACCGTCTGATTAGTCGTTAGCCGGTGCTAATGGAAAACTCTGGGTTCTAGTGAGATTTCCCAACACTGAATAAGCCTAAACAGTAGGCTAAGACCTGCTCCTTCCAGTTTAGCCATCTCATCTATCATTGGTCTCCGTCTGTCTGAGCTGGAGTGTGTACGGTATATAGGAGTCACCTCATAGAGATGAACAGTGCAATGTTTTAGTATAAAGAAATCTCATCTACATCCACTTAGGTACACCCTGGAACAGATTGCATTTGCATTACTTTCTTGTATTGTCCTAGCCTTGACAACTAGCTTTACTTAGTTAGTATCGTTTAATTCGATTTTTCCCCACACAATTGCAGGAGACACGCATGTGTGCCCGCACACCTTCCCCTTTGCCATAAGTGGCAAACGTTGAGTTGTCTGTGGAGAGTAATGAGTAAAGCAGACCAACAAAATGGACATCTTATTGGATTGTGGCAGAAATGTTCTACAGTGATTATTCTCCCTTTTAATACTGCTGCTTTAATTGTTCTATGCAGCTGTGGTGTTTCACTTTGACTAACAGTTGCCTTATATAACTGTTTAGGCTCCATATTGCCCAAGCCTCTTGCTATTTACTACCGTTGACTGTAGCTGGTCTTTTAAGCAGAGAAAATAAACATTCCCTGTCTGAGCTGGGGGCCGCTGCGGCTCGTCAGCACTGCACCCTGTAACGTCTGATCAGCAGATGTAAGACCATCCAATAAAGCTAAAAGTCCACTGGCTTTCTCCAGAGAGGGACTGATGCTCAATTGGCGATAATTGCCATCGGAAATAGTCATGAGCTACACAAACCAACACCAGCAGCCGGTCAAATAGTCTGCCCTAAGGCACTCTGCATAGGCCTGATGAATTGCTGCTTGATCCTACAGGGGTGTTCAGATAATGCCAAGTAAACTTAAATAAATCTATGGATTTCACATGACTGGGAATACAGATATGCACATGTTGGTCACATATACCTTAAAAAAGGTAGGGGCATGGATCAGAGAACCAGTCAGTATCAGGTGTGACCACCATTTGCCTCATGCAGCTTGACACATCTCCTTTGCATAGAGTTGATCAGGCTGTTGATTGTGTCCAGTGGAATGTTGTCTCACTTCTCTTCAATGGTTGTGCAAAGTAGCTGGATATTGGTGGAAACTGGAACACGCTGTCGTACATGTCAATCCAGAGCATCCCAAATATGCTCAATAGGTGAGATGTCTGGTGAGGATGCAGGCCGTGGAAGTACTGGGACATTTTCAGCTTCCAGGAATAGTGTACAGATCTTTGCAACATAGGGCTGTGCATTATCATGCTGACACATTAGTTGATGATGGCAGATGAATGGCACGACAATGGGCCTCAGGATCACGTCACGTTCAAATTGCCATTGATGAAGTGCAAGTGTGTTCATTGTTCGTAGGTTATGCCTGCCCATACCATAACCCCATCGTCACCATGGGGAACTCTGTTCACAACATTGACATCAGCAAACCGCTCACCCACGCAACGCCATGTACGCTGTCTGCCATTTCCCCAGTACAGTTGGAACTGGTATTCATCTGTGAAGAGCACACTTCTCCAGCGTGCTAGGACCATCGAAGGAGAGCATTTGCCCACTGGAGTCGGTTACAAAGTTGTGCTGCAGTCAGGTCAAGACCCTGGTGAGGATGACGAGCACACAGATGATCATCTCTGAGACCGTTTCTGACCATTTTTGTCAGTTCTTCGATTATGCAAACCCACAGTTTCATCAGCTATCCGGGTGGCTGGTCTCAGACGATCCCACAGAAGAAGTAGCTGGAAGTGGAGGACCTGGGCTGGTATGATTACATGTGGTCTGCAGTTATGAGGCCGATTGAACGTACTGCCAAATTCTCTAAAATGACATTGGATGTGGCTTATGGTAGGAAAATGAACATTCAATTATCTGGCAACAGCTCTGGTAGACATTCCTGCGGTCAGCATGCCAAGTGTACATTCCCTCAAAACTTGAGACATCTGTGGCATTGTGTTGTGTGACGAAACGGCACATTTTCTTTTAGGTTGGATGGGGAGAGTCGCTGCACAGCGTCACTTCACAGCGTCACTGCACTGCTATTGTCAGGTCTCTCCAGAGATGTCCTTGTCCCATCGCGCTCTAGCGACTCCTTAAAATGAAAAGCATAAATGTCTTCAGTCAATAAGTATTCAACCCCTTTGTTATGGAAAGCCTAAATAAGTTCAGGAGTACAAATGTGCTTTACAAGTCACATAAGTTGCATGGACTCACTCTGTGTGCAATAATAGTGTTTAACATGATTTTTGAGTGACTACCTCATCTCTGTACCTCTTACATACAATTATCTGCAAGGTACCTCAGTCAAGCACTGAATTTCAACCACAGATTCAACAACAAAGACCAGGGAGGTTTTCCAATACCTTGGAAAGTAGGGCACCAGTTGGTAGATGGGTAAAAAAAAGTCGACATTAAATATCCGTTTGAGCATAATTAATTACACTTTGGATGGTATATCAATACACCCAGTCACTACAAAGATGTAGGAGTGCTTCCTAACTCAGTTGCCAAAGAGGAAGGAAACTGCTCAGGGATTTCTCTGAGGCCAATGGTGACCTAAAAACATTTAGAGTTTAGTGGATGGATCAACACCATTGTAGTTACTCCCCAATAGTAACCTAATTGACAGAGTGAAAAGAAGGAAGCCTATACAGAATAACATGCATCCTATTTGCAACAAGGCACTAAAGTAATACTGCAAAAAATGTGGCAAAGCAATTAACTTTTTGTTCTGAATACAAAGTGTTATGTTTGGTGAAAACCCCATACAGCACGTTACTGAGTACCACTCTCCATATTGTCAAGCATGGTGGTGGCTGCATCATGTTAAAGGTATGCTTATAATGGTTAAGGACTTGCGAGTTTTTCAGGATAAAAAATAAATGGAATGGAGCTAAGCACAGGCAAAATCCTAGAGGAAAAACTGTTTCAGTCTGCTTTCCACCAGACACTGGGAGATAGGTTATTGTCCTGCTGAAAAATTAATTTAACACACAATGCCAAATATACACTGGGGTTGATTACCAAGAAGACAGTGAATGTTCCTGAGTGGCCAAGTTAGTTTTAACTTAAAACTACTTGAAAATCTATGTCAAGACCTGAAAATGGTTGTCAAGCAATGATCAGAAAAATATATTTTGTATCTAAACTTTCCTCTTGTTTGCTTACGATCCAACATTTCCTGAAAGCTGGGTTGACCTTTTATCTTATTTGTGTGCCCCATGCTGATATCTGAATCCCATATCATCCCCCAGGTTCAGTCAGCCAAGAACCCTGACTGGTATAAATCCTACAGCTTAGGCCCTTTCTTTCCCAGACCCAGAGCTCCGAGTCACCATGTCCTTCAGCGGCATGACTTGTTTAGCAACGTTTTACAGAGGTTTTCCTTGTGGCAGGCTGTATGTGTAATAAATGCTGAGCTAAGAGAAGTGAAAGCCCATGGACATCAGTGACAGATTCAGGAGTGTTATAGTCCTATTCATAGCCTGTTGGTATTGGTGCCAATGACTCTCTCGCTCTCTCTTCTCTTTTTCTCTCTGTCTGTGTGTTACTTTTGTACTGCATTGCTATTGGATGCTGCTGCACTGCTGTTCCAATGAGGTGATGCCTTGCTGGGATGATTGACTGACGCTCTGAGAAGTTTATAAATGGTATGTTCTCCTCTGTTTTTTCAGCTCCGTCTCCGACATCTTCGCTGGCAGATGCTATGAGTAAGTGACTCTGCTCTTCAGACAAAGTTAAAAACAAAACCTTGACACCAACACACTCCTGATGTTCATCATAATTATCACCCATGTCAGCTCCTGCCATGTTGCCACTGTTGGAGAAATGCATTCTTCTGCTTAGTTCACTGCTGGGTTTTTGTCATTTGGAGTTAGCTGATGCAGGGAAATTACCAATAGCAGGTAATTGTAGGCCTCCTTGTGAAATGATTGAGGCATCTGCCAAGACAGCTGTCTCGCTTGACTTGACACAGATTAATGCTTTTTCCACTACCAACCTGCTACACTTGAGAACAAGTTCTCATTTACAATTAAACACTGAAGTGAAAGATGAATGTGCAAGTAGAGATAATGGGGTGCAAAGTAGCAAAAAACTAAATAACAATATGGGGATTAGGTAGTTGGTGGGCTATGTACACATAGCAGTCAGAGGTCTCCCTAGCCTTTTGGGGAACCAAAGTGGAATTTAGGGCAAAACATTTTTGGGGTCCCACACTTGACAGCACAGAGGAAAAATGTGTGAGTTAATTTCCTGCAATTCTACACATTCTGCCATGGGGCATAGAGAAAACTGTGCATTTTAAGGCAAGTTTGCTGCAATTCTACACATTTTGCCATTGGACGCAGAGAAAATTTAGGAAAACGATAACAACAAAACTGTTTTGCAGCTAATTTCCTGCAATTGTTCACATTTTGCCAAATGACAGAGATTTTATTTGCGGTTTTTAAGATGCTCTCTGAGTGAGAGTGACTAACAAAATCAATGGGTGTCCAGTGGTCGGGAATTCAACCATGGTTACTACAAGTTTAGATAGCTGGCTAGACTTGTAGATTTACAAATCTAAAAAATGTCAGCTCACATTTTCTAATTGATTGACTGATATAACAAGATAAAAACTGCTGGTGCGCAACCAAATTTGTAAATTGTACCTTGTGTATTCTACTATTCTGGCTCTCAACAGTAAGTTGACACCCCAATTGAGTTCCTAAAGAAATGTATACACAGTACCAGTCAAAAGTTTGTACACGCCTACTCATTCAAGGGTTTTTCTTTATTTTTACTATTTTCAAATCAAACTTTATTTGTGTGCCGAATACAACCAACAGTGCAGTTCAAGAAAAAGCTAAGAAAATATTTACCAAAAAAAAACAAAAAATAATTACAAGTATCACAATAAAATAACTATACGAGGCTATATACAGGGGGTACCGGTACCAAGTCAATGTGCGGGGGTACAGGTTAGTCGAGGTAATTTGTACATAGGGGTGAAGTGACTATGCATAGATAATAAACAGCGAGTAGCAGCAGTGTAGAAAACAAGTGGAGGAGGGGTCAATGTAAATAGTCCAGTGGCCATTTGATTCATTGTTCAGCAGTCTTATGGCTTGGGGGTAGAAGCAGAGAAAACAGTCGGACTTGGGCAACTGGCGTCTCTGACAATTATTTGGTCTTTCCTCTGACACCGCCTAGTATATTGATCCTGGATGGCAGGAAGCTTGGCCCCAGTGATGTACTGGGCCGCACGCACTACCCTCTGTAGCGCCTTATGGTCAGATGCTGAGCAGTTGCCATACCAGGCGGTGATGTAACCGGTCAAGATGCTCTCGATTGTGCAGCTGTATAACTTTTTGAGGATCTGAGGACCCGTGCCAAATCTTTTCAGTCTCCTGAGGGGGAAAAGGTGTTGTCGTGCCCTCTTCACGACTGTCTTTGTGTGTTTGGACCATGATAGTTTGTTGATGATGTGGACACCAAGGAACTTGAAACTCTCAACCCAGTCCATTACAGCCCAGTCAATGTTAATGGGGGCCTGTTTGGACCGCTTTTCCTGTAGTCCACGATCAGCTCCTTTGTCTTGCTCACATTGAGGGAGCGGTTGTTGTCCTGGTACAACACTGCCAGGTCTTCCTTATAGGCTGTGTCATCATTGTCGGTGATCAGGCCTGCCACTGTTGTGTCATCAGCAAACTATTTTATTTTATTTAACCTTTATTTACCAGGTAGGCCAGTTGACAACAAGTTCTCATTTACAACTGCAACCTCCTGGCCAACATAAAGCCAAGCAGTGTGACAAAAACAACAACACAGAGTTACACATGGAATAAACAAACGTACAGTCAATAACACAATAGAAAAAGTCGGTATACAGTGTGCGCAAATGGTGTGAGGAGGTAAGGCAATAAATAGTCCATAGTAGCAAAGTAATTACAATTTAGCAAATTAACACTGGAGTGATAGATATGCAGATGATGATGTGCAAGTAGAGATACTGGTGTGCAAAAGAGCAAAAAAGTAAATAATGACAATATGGGGATGAGGTAGGTAGATTGGATGGGCTATTTACAGATGGGTTGTGTACAGCTGCAGCGATCAGTAAGCTGCTCAGATAGCTGATGCTTAAAGTTAGTGAGGGAGATATGTCTCCAACTTCAGTGATTTTTGCAATTCGTTCCAGTCATTGGCAGCAGAGAACTGGAAGGAAAGGCGATGTGTTGGCTTTGGAGATGACCAGAGAGATATATCTGCTGGAGCGCGTACTACGGGTGGGTGTTGTTAGGGTGACCAGTGAGCTAAGGCAGAGCTTTACCTAGCAAAGACTTATAGATGACCTGGAGCCAGTGGGTCTGACGACGAATATGTATTGATGGCCAGCCGATGAGAGCATACAGGTCACAACTTAATGAGGCTGTTGGAGTCGTGTTTGGCCACGCAGTCGTGGGTGAACAGGGAGTACAGGAGGGGACTAAGTACACACCACTGAGGGGTCCCAGTGTTGAGGATCAGCGTGGCAGACGTGTTGTTGCCTACCCTTACCACCTGGGGGCGGCCCGTCAGGAAGTCCAGGATCCAGTTGCAGAAGGAGATGTTTAGTCCCAGGGTCCTTAGCTTACTGATGAGATTTTAAAAGGTTTCCGACCCTCTAAAAAAAGACTTAACCGCGAGCCGACCTGCAGGTTGAAATAATGTTTTCATTCCACCTGCCGGCTGATGTTTTGGGCGGGTCAACTGTATGGAACCGTAGGTTTCCGACCGAATGCAGGACTCAAAATCAAATTTATTTTATTGGTCACATACAGTGGTCGCGCCACTAAACGTTTTGCGATTATGCTGCGGAACTTAGAGGTCATTTGTGGTTTAGTACGGTACCCTGCGTTACCACTTCATTGCTTCATTGGGTCGGCCTCTGGAATCCATTCAATTGCCCTGTGGGGTGTGAACAAAGGATCCGGTTCTGGAAATTTGTATTCCTGGTTGTAATGCTGTTAGTGCTGGTGAGTTACCACTGCTCTGATATCCAATAGTTCTTCTCAGCTGTATTAGATTAGATTGGATTATTAACTTTATTGCCATTGAACTAGTACAAGTACAGTACAACGAAATGCAGTTAGCATCTGACCAGAAGTGCAAATAAAAGAGTGCAAATAAGTACAAGTGAAACAATTAAGTACAATGTATGTTATTAAGTGGGATGTATAAATGTGCAATAAAGGCAAATGGCAGGTCTAAATGTGCAATGAAGGCAAATGAATGCAATGAAGGCATGCAACTGAAATGCAGGGATAGCAGCAATGAGGTTACCGAGGTAGATGTCCTTAATCAGATTTTGCAAAGCAATGTTAGAGTCCAGTAGTACCGTGAATCAAATCAATTTAAAGTTTTTGTCACGTGCGCCAAATACAACACCTTACAGTGAAATGCTTACTTACAGTCTCTAACCAATAGTGCAAAAAAGGTATTAGGAGAACAATAGGTAAGTAAAGAATTAACACAACAGTAAAAAGACAGGCTATATACAGTAGCGAGGCTACATACAGACACCGGTTAGTCCGGCTGATTGAGGTAGTATGTACATGTAGATATGGTTAAAGTAACTATGCATATATGATGAACAGAGAATAGCAGTAGCGTAAAAGAGGGGTTGGCGGGTGGTGGGTGGTGGGACACAATGCAGATAGTCCAGTTAGCCAATGTGCGGGTGCACTGGTTAGTAAGGCCCAATTGAGGTAGTATGTACATGAATGTATAGTTAAAGTGACTGTGCATATATGATAAACAGAGAGTAGCAGCAGCGTAAAAGAGGGGTTGGGGGGAACACAATGCAAATAGTCTGATTACCTGTTCAGGAGTCTTATGGCTTGGGGGTAAAAACTGTTGAGAAGCCTTTTTGTCCTAGACTTGGCACTCCGGTACCGCTTGCCAGGCGGTAGTAGAGAGAACAGTCTATGACTGGGGTGGCTCGGGTCTTTGACAATTCTTAGGTCCTTCCTCTAACACCGCCACCGATGTGAAGGGTCGCTGATGAAGTCGCGTGCCATACGCAGACACCGCTTGCGCTGTAGGTCTACGATGGCAGGGAGCTGGGCACCAGTGATGTGATGGGCAGTTTTCATCATCTGTTGCAGGGCCTTTCGGTTGGACACGGAGCTTCCGCCAAACCACACTGTGGCGCAGTTAGTCAGAATGCTCTCGACCATGCAGCGGCAAAAGTTCACCAGGATCTTGGTAGACCGGCGGGCCTTCTTCAGCCTCCTCAAAAGTACAGGCGCTGCTGTGCCTTTTTGACCAGGTTTGAGCTATTGTGGGTCCAGGAGAGGTCCTCAGAGATGTAGAGACCCTGGAATTTGAAGCTGGGCACACGCTCCACCTCAGTGTCATCAATGAGATCTGGGGTGTGGCTGCAGCTTTTAGACTTCCTGTAATCCACAATGAGCTCCTTGGTTTTCTTTGCATTGAGGGCCAGGTTGTTGTCAGCGCACCATGCATCCACGTGCTTGACCTCCTCCCTGTAGGCTGACTTGTCATTGTCACTGATCAGGCCTACCACCGTGGTGTTGTCTGCGAACTTGATAATGATGTTGGAACCGTGTACAGGAACGCAGTCGTAGGTGAAGAGGGAGTACAGGAAGGGGCTCAGCACTCAGTCCTGTGGCACACCGGTGTTCAGGTTCAGGGTTGAGGAGGTGAAGTTGTCAAACCTGACAGACTGGGGTCTGTTGGTTAGGAAGTCCAAAGTCCAGTCACAGAGAGAGGGGCTGATCCGTAGGTCATGGAGTTTGGTGACCAGCCTAGAGGGAATACCCGTATTGAATGCTGAGTTAGAGTCAATCAACAGCATTCTCACATACAGTGAAGGAAAAAAGTATTTGATGCCCTGCTGATTTTGTACGTTTTCCCACTGACAAAGAAATGATCAGTCTATAATTTTAATGGTAGGTTTATTTGAATAGTGAGAGACAGAATAACAACAAAAAAATCCAGAAAAAATATTATAAATTGATTTGCATTTTATTGAGGGAAATATGTATTTGACCCTTCTGCAAAACATGACTTAGTACTTGGTGGCAAAACCCTTGATTGTTTTTTGATGGCTGGATCTTTGTTGTCCCTGTCGAAGTGAGCATAGAACATGTTTAACTCGTCAGCGATGGAGACGTCGTTGGCTGTGGGGGTAGTGTTTTTTGACCGGTAGTCTGTGATGGCTTGGATGCCCTACCACATGCATCGAGGGTTGGAGTTGTTGTTGAAGTGCTCTTCAATCTGAACTTTGTGGTCATGTTTAGCCATCTTGATACCCTTATTCAGGTTGGCCCTGGATGAGCTGTAGGCTTCCGCAATGCCGGATCTGAAAGCAGCGTTGCGTGCCTTTAGCAGTAGTCCGACCTCTCTGTTCATCCAAGGCTTCTGGTTAGGGAAGGTCTTTATTAGTTTATGGGTGGTGACATTGTTGATGCCGATGTTGTAATCCAGAACGGAAGAAGCATATGTTTCAATGTCCGTATGGGAGTCAAGGGTGGCCTGAGTGGTAAACAATCTCCAGTCTGATGTTGAAACTGGTGCTGTAGTAATGAGTCTGACCCCTGTGGCCACACTTTGACTGTCCTCACTGATGGTTTCATGTGTTTAATGAGGGATAAATACTTGGGGAGTAGGAACAGGGAAAGGTGATCAGACTGTCCCAGGTGGGGGGTGAGGAATGGCTTTGTAAGCCCCCGGAATGTTTGTATACACGTGGTCCTCCTCTGGTGGGGCAGGAGACATGGAATTTTGGAGAGAAAAAAATCAGATTTGAGTAAAATCCCCTGCAACAATAAAAGCACCACCAGGATGTGCTGTTTGCTAATAGCAACCTGCAGTTCTTTCATTGCTAGTTTAGCATTAGCATCCGGAGGTATATAGGCTGCAGTAACAACAATGGACGTAAGCTCCCGAGGCAAGTAGAAAGGCCTGCACCTAATCATCAAGTACTCCAAATTGGTTGAGCAGTAACTCCTGGTTATGTTACTGTCTGTACATAATGCTTTGTTTACATAAATGCACAGACCACCTCCTCTGGTCTTATCAGAGTCCCCTGCCGTATGATCAGCCCTGAAGACGTTGTGCCCCTCTTGACCAATAGCGTTGTCGGTATGCTGTTGTTTAGCCACATTTCTGTGAAAATCATGACGCTGCAATCCATAATCCTTTTTTGTGAGATGATTCTTAGTCGTATTTCATCCATTTTGTTCACAAGTGACCGGACGTTAGCGAGGAAAAGGCTAGGTAGTGAAAGCCGATGTGAGGTTAGCATTTACCTAGCCTGTAGGCCACTCTGCTTTCCTCGCCTTTGTTTATGATCTCAACGCCGCCTCCGGACACTTCCTCTCTGCGATGTTTCAGCCTCCCGGGCGTCTTCGCGATCTCGAGTGGAAGTTGTAAGATTTCAAAAACTCTCTTTGTGCATGTTGTTCCAATATACAGGAGCTCTTGTCGGGCTGTACTGAGTGAATTACTGCTAATTCACAAAATCTGGGTAGCCGCTGAGCCTCGCATTGTACACGTGCCGCCATTATTATTTATTATTATTTAATAAAACAAAAAATATATATGTACAGTTTATGTACAAATACGTTTAAACTCCGTTTTTCACAATTCCTGACTTTTAAACCCAGTAAAAATTCACTGTTTTAGGTCAGAAGGATCACCACTTTATTTTAAGAATGTGAGATGTCAGAATAGTAGTAGAGAGTTATTTATTTCAGCTTTTATTTTATTTCTTGTCCATTTGGAAGACCCATTTGCGACCAAGCATTAACATCCTGACTGATGGCTTGAGATGTTGCTTCAATATATCCACAGAATTTTCCATCCTCATGAAGCCATCTATTTTGTGAAGTGCACCAGTCCGTCCTGCAGCAAAGCACCACCACAACATGATGCTGCCACCCCTGTGCTTCACGGTTGGGATGGGGTTCTTTGGCTTGCAAGCCTCCCCCTTTTTCCTCCAAACATAACGATGGTCATTATGGCCAAACAGTTTTATTTTAGTTTCATCAGACCAGAGGACATTTCTGCAAAAAGTACGATCTTTTTCCCCATGTGCAGTTGCAAACTGTAGCCTGGCATTTTTATGGCGGTTTTGGAGCAGTGTCTTCTTCCTTACTGAGCGGCATTTCAGATTATGTCGATTTAGAACTCGTTTTACTGTGGATATAGATACTTTTGTACCGGTTTCCTCCAGAATCTTCACAAGGTCCTTTGCTGCTGTTCTGGGATTGATTTGCACTTTTCGCACAAAAGTACATTCATCTCTAGGAGACAGAACGCGTCTCCTTCCTGAGCAGTATGATGGCTGTGTGGTCCCGTGGTGTTTATACTTGCGTACTATTGTTTGTACACGTAGATTAGGCCAGAAGGCTATACTGGAAAACCTAACCTCTATCAAAATAAAAAAAGATGGTGGAGCCGCAAAAGTTCTTCTGTGCAAGGGTGTTTATATAAAGTGATTCCGGAACAAAAACAACTCTACTGCCATCAAACATATACCTTATGGGCCAGCTAAAAACAATGCTACCCCATCCACAGCTCAATCCAAAATGCCTCTCCATGAACTGAAAGAGAGGCTCATTTTGTAGGGCTAGCCCCTCCCCTCAGAACAATGAACACTAATTAATTAAGCAATTACCTATACAAACCTACATTTTCCATTTAACTAAACATACTAAAGTATATACATTGCAACACGTTTGTGAAACAAAATCACAACCTAACATTTACAAAATTACATCACTACTGACAGTGTCTTTCAATATACTAATTTACATTAATGAGCCGTTTTGGGACAGGCACTACAAAGTCAGCCCAATTCCCTTAGCTCGGGTCCTTATCCAGCATACCCGGAAGCTACAGAGATGGACAGAACAAACAAACACGCTCATCGATAAGTATAATAAATATTGCTTATATTAAATATGAACACTGACATAAGTGTGAAATGTATGTACTAAGACAGAGAAGTTAAGTTAACAATGTGTGTCGACCCACATTGTTAACTTATCTGATAACAGAGCAGGGAGGAGTGATGAATGTGTGCGTGCATTAAAGTACCAAATGCTGCCCGCGGCCAGTGACGGACTTCTACGTCAGAGTACAGATGAACGTGGTACATTCAGGCGTTTGTAAATTGCTCCCAATGATGACGTGTGGATGTCTACAATTTTTTTCTGATGTCTTGGCTGATTTCTTTCAATTTTCCGATGATGTCAAGCAAAGAGGCACTGAGTTTGAAGGTAGGCCTTGAAATAATACATCCACAGCGATGCCTCCAATTGACTCAAATGAGGTCAATTAGCCTATCAGAAGCGTCTAAAGCCATGACATAATTTTCTGGAATTTTCCAAGCTGTTTAAAGGCACAGTCAACTTAGTGTATGTAAACCTCTGACCCACTGGAATTGTGATCGAGTGAATTGTAAGTGAAATAATCTTTCTGGAAACAATTTTTGGAAAAATGACTTGTGTCATACACAAAGTAGACGTCCTAACCAACCTGCCAAAACTATAATTTGTTAACAAGAAATTTGTGGGGTGGTTGAAAAATGACTCCAACCTAAATGTATGTAAACTTCCGACTTCAACTGTAATACATAAAAAAAAAAAAAATACTGCAAAGAGCTAGAAGCACCTCAACCCTCTGTCACGTTCGTTGAATGGAGGAGACCAAGGCGCAGCGTGAGATGAATACATCTTCATTAATAAGACGAAGAACACTTAAACAAACTTACAAACCAACAAAACGAACGTGAAGCTATATATGATAAGTGCAGACACAGGCAACTAAAACATAGACAATAACCCACAAATTTCCCAAAGAATATGGCTGCCTAAATATGGTTTCCTATCAGAGACAACGATAAACAGCTGCCTCTGATTGAGAACCAATCTAGGCAACCATAGACATAAAAACACCTCGATAGTAAACAACCCCATAAACATACAAAACCCAAAGACAGTACAAAAAACACATACATCACCCATGTCACACCCTGACCTAACCAAAATAATAAAGAAAACAAAGAATACTAAGGTCAGGTCGTGACACCCTCTCTGTCGACTCTCTGTGAGTTTGTGTTGGTGTATAAGAGTAAAAATTTGTTTAATTGGAGATGGCTTATAAAAATTGAATAACTAGGCAGCAATCAAAATGAACTATTAATTGGATTTTTTCCTGGCAAGTGTCCTCTTTCATTCTAACAAATCTGCTGTGAGAGGGAGGGAAGCACATAATAACTTCTCTTCTGTGGTGCCATTGATTAGCAGGGCACATCCATTCTGCTGCCTGGCGAGGATGCCAAGCAGACAAAGCTCGATGTGATAATTGGCTGTGTGACTTGTTGGCCATGCGCTGGCCAAAGTAGAGTGAACCTCAAGCCATAGAGAATTCTTCTATACTGCTCCCTTCATTTTCCCATGTCTCGGGGCTACTTAGCCAGTCTGTTCCAGCTATTCCACATGAAATGGAGATGGTGGAAAATGATTTGGGCAGATTGTCGACCCGAAAACCAGCTTACCCTTGGTGTTAATTAATTTTGATGCACTTTTTCTCTGAGAGAGCATCGTGTGACTGTTTCTCAGGTTTTTCTGTGTCACCCTGGCAATTGGTGGCCGAGCAGACATAGAGAGAGAGTGAGAAGAAAAGAGAGAAAGAGGTTAGAAATTTCAGGAGAAAGCAATAGGAAATGCGCGTTGTCTATGAATCATCACATACACATGATTAGCAGATGTTAATGCGAGTGTAGCGAAATGCTTGTTCTTCTAGTTCCGACAGTAATAACCAACGAGTAATCAAACCTAACAATTTCACAACAACTACCTTATACACACAAGTGTAGAGGAATGAAGAATATGTACATACAAATATATGAATGAGTGATGGTACAGACCGGCATAGGCAAGATGCAGTAGATGGTATCGAGTACAGTATATACATATGAGATGAGTAACGTAGGGTATGTAAACATTATATGAAGTGGCATTGTTTAAAGTGGCTAGTGATACATTTTTCATACATTTTTACATTATTTAAAGTGGCTGGAGTGGAGTCAGTATGTTGGCAGCAGCCACTCAATGTTAGTGGTGGGTGTTTAACAGTCTGATGGCCTTGAGATAGAAGCTGTTTTTCAGTCTCGGTCCCTGCTTTGATGCACCTGTACTGACCTCACCTTCTGGATGATAGCGGGGTGAACAGGCAGTGGCTCGGGTGGTTGAGGTCCTTGATGATCTTTATGGCCTTCCTGTGGCACCGGTTGGTGTAGGTGTCCTGGAGGGCAGGTAGTTTGCCCCCGGTGATGCGTTGTGCAGACCTCACAACCCTCTGGAGAGCCTTACGGTTGTGGGCGGAGCAGTTGTCGTACCAGGTGGTGATACAGCCCGACAGGATGCTCTAGATTGTGCATCTGGAAAAGTTTGAGTGCTTTTGGTGACAAGCCAAATTTCTTCAGCGGTTAAAGAGGCGCTGCTGCTCCTTCTTCACCACGCTGTCTGTGTGGGTGTACCAATTCAGTTTGTCCGTGATGTGTACGCCGAGGACGGCGTACCCATGTGTCATACACAAAGTAGTTCTAACCAACCTGCCAAAACTATAACTCTCCACTACTGTCCCATCGATGTGGATAGGGGGGTGCTCCCTCTGCTGTTTCTGAAGTCCACGTTCATCTCCTTTGTTTTGTTGACGTTGAGGGTGAGGTTATTTTCCTGACACCACACTCCGAGGGCCCTCACCTCCTCCCTGTAGGCCGTCTCGTCGTTGTTTGTATTCAAGCCTACCACTGTAGTGTCGTCTGCAAAGTTGATGATTGAGTTGGAGGTGTGCATGGCCATGCAGTCGAGGGTGAACAGGGAATACAGAAGAAGGCTCAGAACGCACCCTTGTGGGGCCCCAGTGTTGAGGATCAGCGGGGTGGAGATGTTGTTGCCTACCCTCACCACCTGGGGGCGGCCCGTCAGGAATTACAGTACCCAGTTGCGCAGGGTGGGGTCAAGACCCAGGGTCTCGAGCTTGATGGCGAGTTTGGAGGGTACTATGGTGTTAAATGCTGAGTTGTAGTCGATGAACAGCATTCTCACATAGATATTCCTCTTGTCCAGATGGGTTAGGGCAGTGTGCAGTGTGGTTGCGATTGCGTCGTCTGTGGACCTATTGGGGCTGTAAGCAAATTGGAGTCGGTCTAGGGTGTTATGTAGGGTGGAGGTGATATGGTGATTGACTAGTCTCTCAAAGCACTTCATGATGACGGAAGTGAGTGCTACGGGGCGGGAGTCATTTAGCTCAGTTACCTTATCTTTCTTGGGAACAGGAACAATGGTGGCCCTCTTGAAGCATGTTGGAACAGCAGACTGGGATAAGGATTGATTGAATATGTCTGTAAACACACCAGCCAGCTGTTCTGCGCATGCTCTGAGTTTGCGGCTGGGGATGCCGTCTGGGCCTGCAGCCATGTGAGGGTTAACACGTTTAAATGTTTTACTCAGGTAGGTATTGGTAGCGGGCCCTGTCAGTGGCACTGTATTGTCCTCAAAGGGAAAAGTTGTTTTGTCTGTCTGGGAGCAAGACATCCTGATCTGTGATGGGGCTGGTTTTCTTTTTGTAATCCGTGATTGACTGTAGACCCTGCCACATACCTCTTGTGTCTGAGCCGTTGAATTGCGACTCTACACTGACGCTTAGCTTGTTTGATTGCCTTGCGGAGGGAATAGCTATGCTGTTTCTATTTGGTCATGTTTCCAGTCACCTTGCCCCGATTAAAAGCAGTGGTTCGCACTTTCAGTTTCGTGCGAATGCTGCCATCAATCCATGGTTTCTGGTTTGGGAATGTTTTAATAGTTGCTGTGGGTATGACATCGCCGATGCACTTGCTAATAAACTCGCTCACCGAATCAGCGTATTCGTCAATGTTGTTGTTTGACACAATGTGGAACATATCCCAGTCCACTTGATCAAAGCAATCTTGTAGCTTGGAATCAGATTGGTCGAACCAGCGTTGAACAGACCTGAGCGCGGGAGCTTCCTGTTTTAATTTCTGTCTTTTGACTGGGAGCAACAAAAGAGAGTCGTGGTCAACTTTTCCGAAAGGAGGGCGGGGGAGGGCCTTATATGCTCCGCGGAAGTTAGAATAACAATGATCCAGGGTTTTACCAGCCCTGGTTGCACAATCGATATGCTGATATCATTTAGGGAGTCTTGTTTTCAGATTAGCCTACAATGAATGCAGCCTCAGGATATGTGGTTTCCAATTTACATAGAGTCAAATGAAGTTCATTCAGGGCCGTCGATGTGTCTGCTTGTGGAGAATATATGCGGCTGTGATTATAATCGAAGAGAATTCTCTTGGTAGATAATGCGGTCGACATGAGGAATTCTAAGTCAGGTGAAGAGAAGGACTTGAGTTCCTGTATGTTGTTATGATCACACCACGTCTCGTTAGTCATAAGGCATACCCCCCCCCCTTCTTCTTACCAGAAAGATGCTTGTTTCTGTCGGTGCGATGCATGAAGAGACCAGCTGGCTGTACCGACTCCGATAGCGTGTCTTGAGTGAGCCATGTTTCCATGAAGCAAAGAACGTTAGTCTCTTCTGTCTCTCTGGAATGCTACCCTTGCTCGGATTTCATCTACCTTGTTGTCAAGAGACTGGACATTAGCGAGTTGTATGCTCGGGAGCAGTGCACAATGTGCCCGTCTCCGGAGCCTGACCAGAAGACCTCTTCGTCTGCCCCTTTTACGGCATCATTGTTTTGGTTCGCCGGCTGGGATCCAATCCATTGTCCTGGGTGGTGGGCCAAACAGGGGATCCGCTTCGGGAAAGTCGTATTCCTGGTCATAATGATGGTGAGTTGACGTTGCTCGTATATCCAATAGTTCCTCCCGACAGTATGTAATAAAACCTACGATTACCTGGGGTACCAATGTAAGAAATAACTGGTAAAAAAACAAAATACTGCTTAATTTCCTAGGAACGCGAAGCGAGGCAGCCTTCTCTGTTGGCGCCGGAAGTACACCTTTCTACAGTACTGAGAGATTTCATCATTTCAGAGAGGAAATCAGCAGGCCTTGGTTGTCAGTTGGGGCATTTAATTCATACTTGGAGCACAGATAGTGGGGTCCAAAATTATTGACACCCTTGGTAAAGCAAAAATGCAAAAAATATCAAAAATGACTAAAAACAAATAATTAAAATGGTGAGCTATATTGTAGGCAAAAAACTGGGAAATTATAGACGGAGTGTACAAAAGACTATGAATACCGGCTCTTTTCATGACAAAGACCGACCAGGTGAAAGCTGTGATTCCTTATTGATGGGGGGGGTGCAACTCAGTAGTAGGAAGGTATTCTTAATGTTTTGTACTCTCATTGTATAATTTTATACTAATACAATTGCTCTTAGAAAAATATTTTGTTTAACAAGTAATATTTTTTTTTCTCAAAATGGTAGGGTACAAAATTGACACACCTGTGTTCAGACTGAGATAGCCATTTCAAAATGTACATTTTGTGGCCAATTAATAATTTCTTTGTGGATTTTGATGTGTGCTTGGAGTTATTGTCTTGCTGGAAGGCAAACCGGTTGAAAAACAGAAGCATATGCAGAAAAGTACCTCATACCTGCTGTAAAATATGGTGGTGGATCATTGCTGTTATGGGGCTATTGTTAAGGTCAATGGCATTGTGAATTTTACCAATTACCAGGACAATTTAGCCAAAAACCTGGTTGCCTCTGCCAGAAGGCTGACACTTGGCCGCAAGTGGATCTTCCTGCAATACAATAACCCCAAGTACTAATCAGAATCCACAAAATAAAAAGTTTAATTGACCACAAAATCAACATTTTGTAATGGTCATCTTAGCTTCCGGACCTGTGGTTTGAATTGAAGAAGGCAGTTCATACGAATAGATTAAGAATGGAAAGATTCTGTAAGGAGGAAGGGTCTAATCCCTCCTAAAGTGTTTTCCAATCTCATAAAACATTTTAGAAAAGGTTATTGAAAAAGAGTATTGACAACAGGGATGCCAATAATTTTGACCCCATCTTTTTGAGATTTGTTTTATTACTTGCTAAACAAAATATATTTCCCTGAGCAATTTTATTATTATAAAATAATATTATTTCCTAATTTCTTTGAGCATACAATATAGATCAGTATTTGTATTTATTTTTGGTCATCTTTTTAAATGGTGCCAGTATTTATGGACCTGACTGTATCTCGGGTGTGATCCCTAGGGCCTGGAAGGCTCCTCATGTGCTCCCTCTCCTCAAGGTGGTACCCCTCTGACATTAATAATTTTCACCTGATCTCTAAACTGCTTTGTTTAGCGAAAAATGTTGAATCTTTAATAAACACTCAGCTTAGTGTCCATCGGTCTGGTTTCAGGCCATTCATAGCACTATATCTGCTGCTTCTTTGGTGACAAATGACATTGTAAATTGCCTGGGTCAGGCAGCCTGCAATTGGTTTTAAAACTATCTGACAGGCAGGACACAATGTGTTTCTTCTGATGGTGTTAAATCACGATTCCTTGATATTATGAAAAGTTGTCCCCCAGTAGTCAATGTTGGGCCCTGTACTTTTACTATCTAAATGAACAATATTTTCTTGTCTGTAAGAAATTGTAACCTCCCCTTGTATGCGGATGATACTTTAGTGCATTCTGTAGGCCATTCTGTTGACAAGGCTCTTTCAGAACTTTTATGGTTTTCAGAAAGCCTTTGTTGAACTGGACTTGGTACTTAATGCAGGGACAAATAAGTATACAGTTGAAGTCGGAATTTTACATACACCTTAGCCAAATACATTTAAGCTCAGTTTCACAATTCCTGACATTTAATCCTTGCTAAAATCACCTGTCTTAGGTCAGTTAACCTGTAGTGACACCCCATCCCATGAACGGGACCGTTGTCATCATTTGACACTAATTAGCATAACGCAACGGACATACATCTTCCTAGAAAATATCACCCTGTCATCACCCTGTCATCTCAGATTTTCAAAATATGCTTTACAGCCAACGCTAGACAAGCATTTGTGTAAGTTTATCATAGCCTAGCATAGCATTATGCCTTGCTAGCAGCAGGCAACCTTGTCACGGAAATCAGAAAAGCAATCAAATTAAATCGTTTACCTTTGATGAACTTCTGATGTTTTCACTCACGAGACTCCCAGGTAGACAGCCAAAGTATCATTTTTTCCCAAAATATTATTTTTGTAGGCGAAATACCTCTTCACGTTTGGCTGAGAAATTGCCCGGAAATTGCGGTCACCAGAACGCCGAAAAATATTCCAAATTAGCTCCATAATATAGACAGAAACATGGCAAACGTTGTTTAGAATCCATCCTCAAGGTGTTTTTCTAATATCTATTCGATAATATATCCGTCGGGACAATTCGTTTTTCACTAGGACCGATTGGAGTAATGGCTGCCTCTGTATTTTACGCGAAAATCTCTCTCGGAGCCACCATGTGACCACTTACGCAATGTGGCCGACCACGGCTATTCTTCAACAGAAATGCGTAAAACTACGTCACAATGCTGTAGACACCTTGGGGAATACGTAGAAATTGTAAGCTCGTTGATGGTACATTCACAACTGAATAGGGAGTCATTGGAACGCAGCGCTTTCAAAACCTGGGGCACTTCCGGATTGGATTTTTCTCAGGCTTTCGCCTGCAACATCAGTTCTGTTATACTCACAGACAATATCTTTACAGTTTTGGAAATGTTAGTGTTTTCTATCCAAAGCTGTCAATGATATGCATATTCTAGCATCCTTTCCTGACAAAATATCCCGTTTAAAACGGTAACATTTTTTTTCCAAAAATGAAAATACTGCCCCCTAACACCAAGAGGTTTTAAGATTACAATTTTATTTTAAGAATATGAAATGTCAGAATAATAGTGGAGAGGAAAAAGAATTCAGCTTTTATTTCTTTCATCATATTCCCTGTGGGTCAGAAGTTTACATACACTCAATTAGTATTTGGTAGCATTGCATTTAAATTGTTTAACTTGGGTCAAACGTTTTGGGTAGCCTTCCACAAGCTTCCACAAGGTGAATTTTGGCCCATTCCTCCTGACAGAGTTGGTGTAACAGAGTCAGGTTTGTAGGCCTCCATGCTCGCACACACTTTTTCAGTTCTGCCCACACATTTTCTATAGGGTTGAGGTCAGAGCTTTGTGATGGCCACTCCAATACCTTGACTTTGTCGTCCTTAACCTCTTGAAGCTAGGGGGAACTATTTGAAAAAATAACGTTCCCAAAGTAAACGGCCTATTTCTCAGGACCAGATGCTAGAATATGCATATAATTGACAAATTAGTATAGAAACACTCTAAAGTTTCCAAAACGGTCAAAAATATTGTCTGTGAGTATAACAGAACTTTTATTTTGAAAAATGAACCAGAAAGATAACATCACATCAGGTGGTCACATGAGTTTTGCTGACGCAACAGAGTTCGGACAGCCATTGCGTTTCCCTCCCCTACTGATAAAGACATTTGCGGTTGATATATTATCCATTATATATTCAAAAACAACCTGAGGATTGATTATAAAAAAACGTTTGACATGTGTCTGTGGACATTACGGATATTATTTGGAATTTTTGTCTGCGTTGTCGTGACCGCTCTTTCCTGTGGATTTCCGAACATAACGCATCAAACAAACGGAGGTATTTTGGATATAAAAATAATCTTTATGGAACAAAAGGAACATTTATTGTGTAACTGGGAGTCTCGTGAGTGAAAACATCCGAAGATCATCAAAGGTAAGCAATTCATTTGATTGCTTTGCTGATTTTCGTGACCAAGCTACTTAATGCTAAGTGTACATAATGTTTTGTCGGGCTATCGATAAACTTACACAAACGCTTGGATTTCTTTCACTGTAAAACATATTTTCAAAATCTGAGACAACAGGTGGATTAACAAAAGGGTAAGCTGTGTTTTGCAATATTGCACTTGTGATTTCATGAATATAAATATTTTTTGTAATATGTGAATGTGGGGCTATGCTATTCAGCAGTTGTTGATGACAATTATCCCGCTTAAGGGATGGGTAGCATCAAAAAGTGAAGCCATTTTGCCACAACTTTGGAAGTAAGCTTGGGGTCATTGTCCATTTGGAAGACCCATTTGTGACCAAGCTTTAACTTCCTGACTGATGGCTTGAGATGTTGCTTCAATATATGCACATAATTTTCCAACCTCATGATGCCATCTATTTTGTGAAGTGCACCATTCCCTCCTGCAGCAAAGCACCCCCACAACATGATGTTGCCTCACCTGTGCTTCACGGTTGGGATGCTGTTCTTCGACTTGCAAGCCTCTCTCTTTTTCCTCCAAACATAACATGTTCTATTTTTTAACATGGCCATTATGGCTAAACAGTTCTATTTTAGTTTCTTCAGACCAGAGGACATTTCTCCAAAAACTACTATCTTTGTCCCCATGTGTAGTTGCAAACCGTGGTCTGGCTTTTTTTATGGTGGTTTTGGAGCAGTGGCTTCTTCCTTGCAGCCTTTCAGGTTATGTTGATATAGGACTCGTTTTACTGTGGATATAGATAATTTTGTACCTGTTTCCTCCAGCATCTTCACAAGGTCCTTTGCTGTTGTTCTGGGATTGATTTGCACTTTTCACCCCAAAGTACGTTCATCTCTAGGAGACAGAACGCGTCTCCTTCCTGAGCGGTATGGCGGCTGTGTGGTCCCATGCTGTTTATATTTGTGTACTATTGTTTGTCCAGATAAACGTGGTACCTTCAGGCGTTTGGAAATTGCTCACAAGGATGAATCAGGCGTGTGGAGGTCTACAAATTTTGGCCTGATTTCTTTTGATTTTCCCATGATGTCAAGCAAAGAGGCACTGAGTTTGAAGGTAGGCATTGAAATACATCCACAGGTACACCTCCAATTGATTCAAATGATGCCAATTAGCCTATCAGAACATAGTTTTATGGAATTTTCCAAGCTGTTTAAAGGTACAGTCAACTTAGTCCATGTAAACTTCTGACCCACTGGAATTGTGATACAGTGAACTATAAGTGAAATCATCTGTCTGTAAACAATTGTTGGAAAATTTACTTGTGACATGCACAAAGTAGATGTCCTAAGCGACTTGCCAAAACTATAGTTTGTTACAAGAAATTTGTGGAGTGGTTGGAAAACAAGTTTTAATGACTAACCTCTGACTTCAACTGTATATTATTTTCCAAAATGCTTTAAAATGTATCTGATGGTTTCTGCATATGTGCTTTGGATGGTGCCCACATTGTTTGTCCCAGCTTATAAATATCTGGGTATCTGGATTGAAGAAAAGCTATCTTTCAAGAAGCATATTGATGAGTTAGTTAAGAATTAAAATGGTGTTCCTTTATAGCAGTGGTCACCAACCGTTTCTGAGTCAAAATTCAAGCAGAGATCTATCACTCTTTTAAACAAAAAAAAAACAAGCCTATGCAACATTAACCAAATAAAACTGTTCTGTAGCGATAAGGTTTGTGCAGTAGACTATAGGCCCAATACATTTTCACTGCATATTGGCTACGCTTGAATTTCTCTACCAGAGTGGTTCTTCTCATACCATTTAGAATTTATATTTCAACATTTTAGGTAATTTATCCCACTGGTACTAGATCATTTGTTGTAATACTTGTGAGGCACAGCTGAGTGAGCATAATCTTTTGTTTACTTTTTTACTGGCCTGCATCTGATGGTCAATCAGAGAAGAGAGCAGTGGTGAGGCTGCCTCCTACCTGACTCACCATCCCTCCTCTCTCCCTCTGCTGAGAAAATGGGACACAGTCTTCCAGCTCATGGCGAGCCTAAGTCGCACTGCATTACTTCTGCCTCATGCACCAATTCATATTTTTACTCCTATGACTAGAGAAAGGGAAATATTCCTTGATATTAAAAAAGACACAAGCCGCTAATAATAACGCAAACTTATCGAAATGCACATTTATGGCTTAGAAAACTGTTGAACAAAGTGTTGACAGTGCTGAATAACAATGCAACCATGAACTTACTCATAAAAACAGCAGCTCTTTGTTGTATTTGTTGAGTCTCTAGTCATATTTTTAAAAGTTGAAATTTCACATGATCAACTTTGCTGTGCATTCAAGGCTTCTTTTTACTCGTCTGGTGCAAGGTAACTGTGCAGACACAGTGATCTGAGCTGTCTGATTGACCAGCGGTATGCCTATAGTTGTACTTGATTTGCACTCTGGGGCTGACGGCTAGGCGGAGTTCTACCTTCAGACACATTAAATTGTTCAAAATGAGAAGACTTTGCCTTCCCGGCCCTAAGCTGCTGAATCAAGTGCACGTACTGTTAACAGCATGAAGAAAGAAAATATATATATATATTTTTTTTACAGAAATGTTTGGTGATCAACTAGGAATTTCTTGGAGATCAACTAGGAATTGCTTGGAGATCGACCGGTTGGTGACCACTGCTTTATATGAATAGCTCATGCCTTTCATTAAATAGCAACGAAAAAAACAGACAGACATTCAGTTGACATTCATCCCGGTTAAAGATTATTGTGATATTGTCTATATGAATGCTATCTGCTCTGTATTGAAACCATTGGATGTTTGTCAGTGCATTCACACATCACTCCATTCTGTATCAGAAAGTAGGCTGGCCCTCTTTTAAGTCTCGTAGATCAATGCACTGTTCCCTATTTCTTTATAAAAACCCTCTTTTGCAAACTTCCGCCATACCTTACTTCATTGTTAAATTACAGACATACGTGTCAGCAGACCCGATCACAGGGATGAGTAACTCTAGATGTCCGGTTGATCTCTACGGAATTAGGTATATCTGCATGCGCCCTGTATATGGAATGATCTGCGGAGCTCTCTGCACTTTGATGTTCTGGTGCCTTTAGGGCAGTTCAAGTTGATAATGGAGGACCTCATTGTTGAGGAATGTGTTTTGCTTCTTAAATTAATTGTAGTATTATATGCTATAATTACGTTGTCTGTTAGAATGTTGTACATTTTATATTTTGTGTTCATGCAGGGCTCCCTTGAAAAAGAGGCATTGGTCTCAATTGGACTCCCTGCTAAAATAAAGGTGAACTAGAATAAAGAATCCTAGTAGGGTGACCTGAAGGGCCACCATAGCTCTTATTGAGACTGTGCTGTTTGAGCTGCAGCACCCTGCCAGGCTGACACTTTACGTCAGGGAGGGGAAACTGCGGACCAATAACTTACTGTTAAGAGTTAGAATAATTGAATACACAAGGTGCAATTTCGAAATGTGGTTGTGCATCAGCTGTCAGTCAATTAGTCCATGTCAGCAAAACAATTTTAGATTGGTAAGTTAGTCCAGCGTCTGACTATCTAAACTTGTATTAAGAATGGTTGAATTACCAACTGGGATAGGGCCCATTGATCAAAAGTTATCATATTAAAAACTGCAAACATTTTCCTCCACCCTATGGCAAAATGTGTAGAATTGCAGGAAATCCGTTATAAAATTGCTAAATCTTCTCTATGCCCCATGGCAAAATGTGTTGAATTGCAGGAGGGGTGTATGGATGTGGGTACTGCAGACCCATGAGCCACTGCGGCCCCTCAGGATGAGTTCCGTTTTTCTGTGGCCCCCACTCCCATCAAAGTTGCCCATCCCTGCTTTATATGTAGTGATGTTTTATATTCACTCCACAGGGCCCTACTGAGCCTGACAGTGTAGAGGGGTCTGTGACCTTCTGCAGAGACATGACCTCCACATGTTGACCTTCTGTCTGTATTCATGGGTATGTGGCCACAAGGGAATGTGAGAAGAGAACAGAGCAGATCCTTTGTTATTAGCCATCTGCAGTGACCGTAGACAGTCAATTTGGATCTGCACTGTACTGCATTGACCACCATGACCAACACATCAGCATAGTTTCCCTGGAAACACTGTTGTCAAGGAGTGCTTTAATCTAGCTATATCATTAGTGGGGATACCACATAGGGATGGGAGATATAACCATAATGTTCTTCTGTTCTTTCCCCCGGAACAACCACATGAACCAGGACTCATAGACAGCTGTTGCTGTTCAGTTTGTCTGTGAGAGAATATCTCCATAGATGTCCTGCATTGTTCTACTTTATTATTTTCTAATAATGTGATTTGGCCTTTCTGCTCCATTAACCTGGGGCTTGATATATGATGAAAGGCCCTAGACTCACTTCTGAGAATTTCTCTCCCCAGAGTTTTGGAGAACGCCTCGAGTGGGAAACGGGCTTCCTGCTCCAAGGAGGAAGACTCTTCTCTGCCACTTGTCCTGGAAAAACGAGCCCGGAAAACCTGGGAAGAGGACAGGAAGGAGTCGAGCTGAACTCTGTTAAACACCTTCACCTTTATCTAATTTCTTTAAGCAAATTTTCAGGGTATAGCATGTTAAGCAATACATTTTATTTGTCATTTTATAACTTGGTTGTTCCACCAATTAGATACATTTTGAGTGGTGAAACTTGGTGGAGAAAAGCCCAGTTTATTTCACCTAATTGTAACATTCTGCCATAAAGAGCACAAAAAAAATATGTGAAATTATGTTTTTTTAACACTGGATAAAAGTAGAGACTCAGAGCTACAAAATGGTATATCATATACTGCATTTTTGAGGAACAAAGGGAAAGTAATTCTGCTTTGAAACTTGATACATTTTTAACCTCGCTTTCGAGAAAAGGACCTTTGAATGTTTTGGTATTGGAGACCTCTCCTTTGTCCATACCCATTCAGCATTGTTCAGACCCTGTTAAGCCAGCCCCACCCATCTCTTTAAGGATTCACATGTGAGGTCATGTGCTAAACAGTGAGTAGTGTAGTAAAGATTACGAATTAAAGTAGTAGCCTAAGATAAGGAAAAATTCCAGGTAAACAGAAAGTAAAAATATTTTATAAATATTAGATTACTCTTACCCAGACACACTTGTCTAAATTGATGTGAAAGAAATTCTATAAACCCCAGCCACATCCAGTGGTGGAAAAAGTACTAAATGGTCATACTTGAGTAAAAGTAAAGATACCTTAATAGAAAATAACTCAAGTAAAAGTCACCCAGTAAAATACAACTTGAGTAAAAGTCTAAAAGTATTTGGTTTTAAAAATACTTAAGTATCAAAAGTAAATGGAATTGCTAAAATGTACTTAAGTATAAATAAATAAAGGCGGCACAATTTTGTATTTAAAAAAATGTGCAAAATATTGACAGATAGCCAGGGGCACACTCAAACACTCAGACATAATACAAACAAAGCATTTGTGTTTAAAGTGTCTGCCATATCAGATGCAGTTGGGATGACCAGGTATGTTCTCTTGATAAGTGTATGAATTGGACAATTTTCCTGTCAAAATATAACGAGTACTTTTGGGTGTCAGGGAAAATTTATGGAGTAAAAAGTACATTATTTTTGGAATGTAGTGAAGTAAAAGGGAAAGTTGCCCTAAAATATAATTAGTAAAGTACAGATACCCCCAAAAATACTTAAGCAGTACTTTAAAGTATTTTTACTTAAGTACTTTACACCACTGGCCACATCTTTCTAAGTGGATGGGTCTCCACAGAAGGTGTAAACGGTACAGCCAAATGGTTACTTGCATTGCAGAAATATATATATATATTTTATTTTTTTTTTCACCTTTATTTAACCAGGTATGTAAACTTCCAACTTCAACTGTAGCAAAGGGACAATACTAGACAACGTATACTTGGAGATATCAGGAGTCCTCTAGCTATAGAATAAAGACCCCCCCTTCCTCACATACTTTGTGCATGACACCCCTGATAGCAGTGCACCGGGGACTCAATATACAGGTCGTCTTGTGCACAAAGAACTGTTGTACACATATGCAGGGGTTAGGTGAGATGTTCTCTGGAGAAGCTCTGCTATTGTGCTTAAAATTGCAGCTGTGCAAATGACCCCAGGGACTACAAATTTAAGAGGAAAGTTATGTGAAAGACCAGGATGATTCTTCTGGTAATTCACCTTGCCCTTCACCAGCTCTGTGCCTGTTCAGTTGTTGGATGTTTGTCCGACCCTCAATCCCTGCATCAGGTGTTTGCTCCCATGCCTGGACTGCTGTTTGTCTGCCACAGATTAGCTGGAGCTGAGACGGGTTGGATTTGCCTGTCATTTGCAATTCACGCTGAGTGCCTATGTATAAACAGCTCTCAAACTGATTTTGGGTTTGTTTGAAAGCATAGAGCGGGCCAATATAATTCAATATGTAGTCAAGGTCAGAAAGAAGCAAGGCAGGACTGTGACATGGTGTTGCTCCAGTCACTGGACCAGAGCACGGAGGCGTCTCGGCCCCTCACTGCAGGGTCTGACTGGACACTGAGCAAAGACGGGCAGGGGCACCTCACTGTGGCACAGAGATACAGACACTGGACCAATATTAAAGTGACGTACTCATCCCGGCACACTGCTTCCTCACTCTCTCCCAGTTTTCCTACCTCAGTCCCGCACGCTGGAGAGCAAACTTAGATGCACTATGCATAAATCACAGCCATTTCCTGGTTGCCATATCAGTTTGCCTAATTTCAGTTTGTGACAAAATAAGCAAGTATAGTGTAGATAATAATTGTACCATCTAAACTGCTGTTAAGTATCTTTTCCATAACCAAAAATATTGTATTCAACTGTTTGAAGCTGGTGTGCAAAACCGAAAGTAAAAGACGCAAAAACAAATCTTGAGAATGGGAAGCATAGTAATAGCACACATAGAACAAATACCACTTCTTATCTTGCTTTCAATGAGAATGCCACATCTATAACACATTTCTATATGAATATGGTCATGCCGCCCAAAAAGTTACATAGTGCAGCTTTAAAGAGGGAGAGTTCATCTCCCATGCCACCTGGAGCATTGGCTCTGCAGCTATTAAATATCACCTGTGCCAGCCCAGGTGAAACTAATGACTTACTATCGAGGCGACAGGTGCAACACATCCTGACCAACGGGGGTGACTCCAATCAGGGCACGTTCACCCCAAATAGAACCAAACTCCAAAACCAAGACCTGTAACACAAGGTACAAGAATATCCTAGAAGACAGTAGGGTTGTCCCAGTTAAGACCCTCATGGGGACCACCAGCCTCCAGAGAGTGGTGTCAAATCTCAATGTCACAGTCAGGGATCAGAGTAATTTCTCCCTCAGGCAGGGCCAGCTTATCCCACTCTCCTTCACACACAGCCAGTCACGCACCACACCACCCTGTATGCCCTGCTGAACTCCTCCACTGCTGGATTGGCAGTACATTATGGGCTCAATTCAATTACTACTGCATTGCAGCATTTACACAGTACAGAGCAGGGCCTAGTTTTACATTTCCAATTTTCAGAATAAGATGTGCCAAGTCTTGTAAACAAAGACACTGTATTAACATTGGTATGAGGGGTTATATTGAGCATTTGACCCATGTTCATGCGGTTCATTTACGGGTTATTACATTTTCTTCCTTTCTAATTGCATTTATTTTCAGAGGTATATTGTAAATGCTGCAGTATGCCTAATGATACATGAAGCAGGCAGTCAAATACTAAACTGAAAATCAGTTCTAACTTAATTCTGAGACGAGGGGCAGAGTTTGACAACCTGTTTAAACTTTAGACATCCTGTGAGTGACTGGTGAATATGTGTGCGATGTGCTGTGGTACGGACTACAGAGTGATGAAAAGTTCCCATTTAATTGCCACAGAATTGCAATGCATTCCCCAGAGGCATATTAGCAGCCTGAGCTATGTGCTATCAGAGCCCAGATCTTTAGGCTAGCACTGGTCAAATATGGTTAATCAACACTGCAGGATTCCACTTTAATATTAAGCATGCAGCCATGAACACGGAGCCTTTCTATTTATCTAAATATTGCAGCCTTGTGCATCGCCAAATAAAGATTAGAAGGCCAGGTGTGTTATTTGTTACATTATTAGCCCAGACATTTTTTTGTGTTATTACATAAAGCCGTAAAAAACTTTTGGACATCAGAGTGGTGGTAACTCGCCAACATTACAACCATGAACACGACTTTTCCGAATTGTATACTTTTTTCGTACCTCCCAGGGCAATTGAACTTATTCCAGAGGCTGCTCCAAAACACCGCCAGCGGAGAAGAGGTATTTGGAGTGGACTTCTAGTCCGACTCAGGAGGCATGCATACCATCCATCACTTCTGAGTATATTACTCGCTAATGTTCAGTCTCTGGATAATAAAGTAGACAAGCTCAGGGAAAGGATCACCAACAATGATGAGACAGTCTATTGGGAGGAGTTCAAAGACCACGCAGTGTGGTGCCAGGATAAAAACCTCTCCCTCAACGTGATCAAGACAAGGAGATGATTGTGGACTACAGAAAAAGGAGGACAGAGCACACCTCCATTCTCATCGACGAGGCTGTAGTGGAGCAGGTTACGAGCTTCAAGTTCCTTGGTGTCCACATCACCAACAAACTATCATGGTCTAAACACACCAAGACAGTCAAGAAGAGGGCACGACAACGCCTATTCCCCCTCAAGAGACTGAAAGATTTGGCATGGGTCCTCCTCCTTAGCCCCGGAAAAATGGCATCGAGGCCTCAGCACTTTTTAAGATAAGGCCATTTTTCTGGGGTTAAAGGTCAAAAACGAAAATAGAGCGCTAATTTGACCGCTTCACATCAAAGTACATGAACCTACGGTGTCATGGAAAAAAAGAACCAGCCATTTATCTATCGTAATTTAAGATAAATCGTACAATGTATAATTGGTGATGCTAAAATATATATATATATATTTTTTAAATTACAGATCCAGTTGCGGTTTATTCAGATGAATCCGTTAAGGTGGGTTTCGTGGCTCCGCGAGATTTCTGTGATTTTCAAAAATCACACACACTCATTCAACCCTCTGTAAATCAGTCAGTTCTTAATGTAAAGAGTTAAAACTTAACATTCTGTAAGAGCCTACCCCAAAGAGGATATGTGTTCACTTTCAGCTTCCTGTGTCAACCGGAAGTGCCTTAAGTTGGGGTCATAGGGGCTGTTTCGAAGAATTAAAAAGATCACATCTTTCCAAAACTTCATATGGTGATTAGGCAACCCTTATGAACTGTAAATCAGTCATCTCTCCCAACATATTTCCAAGAAAAACTCACACACAGCAAGGATGGAGTGACACAGTGTGGGGCTTACAGCCACACAGAGCCTGCAATAGTTGCCTTCGTTCGAACTATCAAAGAACCGTCAGACCTAGAGCTCTGAAACTTTGGAAACCTGTTCTAGAGCACAAGTCGATAGCGCACGGTGAAAAAACTCACACACACACACACAGCAAGGATGGAGTGACACAGTGCGGGGCTTAACACTTTCATGCGTGAGTTCCAAATATTTCTAACTGTCGCCCCAGCATGAGTTTTTTTATGCACGTGATGTTAGAACGTCCTCTCCATTCCAGAATGTGATTGTTATGTCACAGTACCTGTTTTTATTTGTCAATTTTAAATTATTTTCTAACAAGTTTTTTATTTTCTAATAACAGTTTGAAATGAGGTGTGTTCCGCCTCATTCATTCACATAAAAATAGTCATTTTTACTTTTAAGGACCAATACATTTTTTTTGCCAAATTTACATTTAAACTCAGTTTTTCACAATTCCTGAAACTTAACCCTAGTAAAAATTCCCTGTCTTAGGTCAGTTAGGATTACCACTTTATTTTAATGTCAGAAATAACAGTAGAGAGAATGATTTATTTCAGCTTTTATTTATTTCATCACATTGCCAGTGGGTCAGAAGTTTACACACACTCAATTAGTATTTGGTAGCATTGCCTTTAAATTGTTTAACTTGGGTCAAACGTTTCGGGTAGCCTTCCACAAGCTTCCCACAATACGTTCAGTGAATTTTAGCCTTCCACAATAAGTTGGGTGAGTTTTGGCCCATTCTTCCTGACAGAGCTGGTGTAACTGAGTCAGGTTTTTAGGCCTCCTTGCTCGCACACACTTTTTCTATGGGATTGAGGTCAGGACTTTGTGATGGCCACTCCAATACCTTGACTTTGCTGTCCTTAAGCCATTTTGCCACAACTTTGGAAGTATGCTTGGGGTCATTGTCCATTTGGAAGACCCATTTGCGACGAAGCTTTAACTTCCTGACTGTCTTGAGATGTTGCTTCAATATATCCACATAATTTTCCATCCTCACGATGCCATTTATTATGTGAAGTGCACCAGTCCCTCCTGCAGCAAACCACCCCCACAACATGATGCTGCCATCCCCGTGCTTCACGGTTGGGATGGTGTTCTTCGGCTTGCAAGCCTCCCACTTTTTCCTCCAAACATAATGCTCATTATGGCCAAACAGTTCCATTTTTGTTTCATCTGACAAGAGAACATTTCTCCAAAAAGT
Source organism: Oncorhynchus masou masou (assembly GCF_036934945.1). NCBI lineage: Eukaryota > Metazoa > Chordata > Actinopteri > Salmoniformes > Salmonidae > Oncorhynchus > Oncorhynchus masou. The sequence goes on from NC_088217.1 coordinate 31,503,622, forward strand.
ATGATCTTTGTCCCCATGTGCAATTGCAAACTGTAGTCTGGCTTCTTTATGGCGGTTTTGGAGCAGTGGCTGCTTCCTTGCTGAGCGGCCTTTCAGGTTATGTCGATGTAGGACTTGTTTTACTGTGGATATAGATACTTTTGTACCCGTTTCCTCCAGCATCTTCACAAGGTCCTTTGCTGTTGTTCTGGGATTGATTTGCACTTTTCGCACCAAAGTACGTTCATCTCTAGGAGACAGAACGCGTCTCCTTTCTTAGTGGTATGATGGCTGCGTGGTCCCATGGTGTTTATACTTGCGTACTATTGTTTGTACAGATGAATGTGGTACTTTCGGGGTTTGTAAATTGCTCCCAAGGATGAAGCAGACTTGGGGAGGTCTACATTTTTTTCTGAGGTCTTGGCTGATTTCTTTTGATTTTCCCATGATGTCAAGCAAAGAGACACAGATTTGAAGGTAGGCCTTGAAATACATCCACAGGTACAGCTCCATTTGACTCAAATTATGTCAATTAGCCTATCAGAAGCTTCTAAAGACATGACATAATTTTCAGGAATTTTCCAAGCTGTTTAAAGGCACAGTCAACTTAGTGTACATAAACTTCTGACCCACAGGAATTATGATATAAGTGAAATAATATGTGTCTTGCACAAAGTAGATGTCCTAACCGACTTGCCTAAAACTGTAGTTTGTTAACAAGAAATTTGTGGAGTGGTAGAAAAACAAGTTTTAATGACTCCAACCTGAAATGGACAAAATTTATTGGGAACTTATCGGCACTGTACGAAACATATACACGATGTACATTATCACTCAAATGGACGTCGTTTCATTCAAAACTTATTGCAAATGCCATATGGCAAATTCCAAGTGTACACAGCAAAATTCCAATAGATGGCGAGTGCGCTCCACGGTAAATTTTCATATTGCAAATGCACATCAAGTCAAGACCCAAAGGTCAAATTTGGAAAATTAAAAAAAAAATCTGCAACTTATCACAGCCTTAAAAAACTGCTTTTTGGACCATTTTTTGAAAATCGTTCAATTTTTTTGGTCAATTATACATGTAAAGAAAACTGTATGAACATACTTTTGTCATATTTTATTGTCATATTTTTTTTTATTGTCCACAAGGCAATGTCAAATCAGAATGTTTTGTCATTTTGCAATATGATTTCATAGGAAGTCAAAAGTCAGTGAACCATTGCCAAATGCCATAAGAAATGTCCAAATGCAATATGAAAGTATTGAAAGTGCCAAATCAGAATGTTTTGTCCACTTGCAATATGATTTCATAGGAAGTCGAAGTCAAAAGTCACTGAACCATTGCCAAATGCCATAAGGAATGTCTAAATGCAATATGAAAGTATTGAAAGTGCCAAATCAGGATGTTATGTCCATTGCCATGTACAATCATAGGAAGTCTGTTTCCAAACCCAAAAGTCAGTGAACCACGTCCAAATGGCATTTATACTGCCCAAATGATATATAGCACTATGTTAACCTAGATGGTCTATTTGTCATGTATGATGAGGGAGAAGTGCGATTCTTGTTTTTTAAAGATTTTTTGAAAAACGTCCAAAATGAACAGGGGCGCTCCCTATTGGATGGGCACGGGCGGGGGGTGCTCCTGGTAACCCCAACCCATTTAGAAATGTGCTCCTGGTAACCCGTTCCAATCAAAAGGCGCCCGGCTGTCCATTTGCAATATGTTTCAATGGGCATTTACCATCAAAAATTTGACATGCTCAAAACAACTGCAGGAATGCGAAATTGACTGGTTTGATGAACTCGGGATGGCCGGGCAGTGATTCTGGTTCCTCTCCATTGCCTCGTTGGTGTTGATTTCAGAATGTCAATTTGGTGATCTATCACTGTTTAAACATATTGCAAATGGACAAAAGTCAGCCAGCAAGTCACTGTCCATTAGTCAATTAGATATCATTCTGACACCAAACTGATACAAACTGACACCACACCCACTTTTTCCAACTCGTTTAGAAGCCAACTATCACATATTTCAGAGCAGGCCCGAATTCACAGCGTCTTCTGTTTAAACCATAATAAAACCATAAAACACGTAGTTACGTTCTAGCTGCAGGTCCAGTTCTGACATTATGTGTAGGCCTAGCTGAGTCGACCCCGAATCCCAAGTTTCGGCTCGATAGGTAATTTGGAGCCCGAGCAGCAACCTTAATTGGTGCTGAAAATCCACATTTTCCAGGCATTGCTATGGGGTCCTTGAATGAGCTATCGGACAAAAATGTTAGGGTCCGTCTCTATGGGCCGTGGTGGTTTCAATGCACCGAGTCTTGCGACTCTGGGACTTTTCTAAATGTCGTCATTTTCGTGATGGTCACAATTAATTGAAGTTATTGCAAATGTACGAGTCTGTTTCTCGGTCTGAAAACCTTCTAGAGCCATATAACTCAGTGTGCACTATCGACTTGAGCTCTAGAACAGGTTTCCAAAGTTTCACAGCTCTAGGTCTGACGGTTCTTTGATAGTTCAAATGAAGGCAACTATTTCAGGCTTTGTGTGGCTGTAAGCCCCACCCTGTGTCACTCCATCCTTGCTGTGTGTGTGTGTGTGTGTGTGAGTTTTTCTTGGAAATCTGATGGGAGAAATTACTGATTTACAGTTCATGATGGTTGCCTAATCACACACATTTGGAAAGATCTGACTCTTTTAACCCTTCAAAACAGCCCCATTGACCCCAATTTAAGAGACTTCCGGTTGGCACAGGAAGCTGAAAATAAACACATATCCTCATCGGGATATACTCTTACAGAATCCTGAATTTAAAGTCTTTACGTTAATAATTGACTGATTTACACAGGGTTGAATGCTGTGATTTTCACAAACTGCAGGTTTGGTACATCAAAACACCTTTAGGGCAAATTTAACCACTTCCGGTTGGTCCAGGAAGCTTAGAATCAACACAGGTAGGCCTCATAGTGGCCTGATGAATTGGCATCGAAGACAGGTTCATAAGGCATTCATAACCCACATAGGCTTCAGGTTTAATTTAGGGCAGCAGGCAATGTATCCCTATGGGGAGAGATGTCACTGTAAACTGTGAGATGAAAAAGCCCTGTTTTCACTGTTAAGGGTTAATTCCACATGGTCAAGGTTAGGCTTGCACAGATCGGGAGGACCTCAGGAATGTTACTGAGGTCGAATTGTGCTTCTAACCCTAACGGTTCTCCCGCTGTCACCCAAAAGGACTTGAAATTTAGGTCCAGGCTTCATAATGGGCCTACTTTTTTCATGTCCCCTGCGCTCAGACCGAGCGAGCTACGGTCAAGCGGGGCATCTCGTTGAACTCGGCACTGCCTAGAGATTATGGTAATGCCCTTGCTATCTCTGTGAGTCTTTAACCCTTTCACATGTACCATCACACCCCTTGTGTTTAGAACACTCATTTAGAAAACTCGTTTAGAACGGCCAGTTTCAAATGATGCAACAATCAGCATTTGAGCTGCCACACTTTTTTCAGAAACTATTTACACAAACACAGTCCTTACAAAGTTATGTCCAGAATGTGAGCAGTTTATTTTTGGATGCAATGTTCAGATATTCACAGAAGTATATATATTGTAACATAATCATCCTAACTGGAAAAATGTAGGCTACATTTGTCCTAGCGCTGAGGAAAGATTGAGCAACACAAGCGAGTTTAAAGTCTATTTTCGAACTCTCGGCTGACATAGACTACAATATGAACTAGCTAATAGTAATTACTATGTATAATTAATCACATCATGGGTTGATCAAAATAATTGAGTAAAACACTTTCTAGAAATCGAAAGTAATCCGACGATTAGTTTCAGCACGCATCCAGGCTTTTTTCCCTCACAGAAACCAAAGATAAGAGAAGACAAGATGAGGTTGGTCTGTTTATAGTATGCATGTTGAAGGGGTGTGTCGTCTACCATCGTTCACATCCCACATTCACTTCCTGAAGTTCTCAAAAAATGAGTGAACCCTTACTCACCCCATTTTGTTACTGCATCTTTGGTCCGACAGACGATCAAGTGAAACCCAGAATGCATTGTATGTCAACAAACATGGCTCCACACACATAGCTGGAATTAGCTTACCTCATCATAATCAGTACAACCTTCAAAACATTATTTTACACACATACAATATGCCCATTACAATCGGAATGCATGATTTATCACCAGTAATTGAAAATTTGAATAAAATAGCAAATATATCAATAATACCACACAAAACCTTTTCTGATAGTGATTTATTGATACAAATGGTGCGTAAAAAAATAAAAAAAATCTCAGTGCTTCCTTGCTGGGATGACACAAATCTACTGCCTGGGAATATCAACACCAAACACATTGGTTCACCGTTCCACGGGAGCGGACAGTACACAGCATACCATAATGTTCTGAATGATGGCCAAGTCTATCTCGCTCCCTATTCCACTGAACCGCTTAGGTGCAACAAACACAAGTCCAACATTTATCGGAAACTGTTAAACTACCTGTTCACTACCCTCCTGCTCTCCAGGGATGTGCAACTCAATCCTGGGCCCAACATCACCGAGCCAGCGATACGCACTGGAGTGGAGAGAGGTGGATGACCTGTCCACTGATCGTCGCCACTGTGGAAGTGGGTGAGTGCTATGGTCCCGTGGTTTCTCTCAACACACCCGGCTCCAGGATAGATTTTTGACTCTTCAAACATACCCAAGTCGCTATATGCGATCCCTGACTCTGCTTCTGGTACCCAAGCTGTTTTAATTAGTTCCCTGCATCCAGTGCAGACGGGAGGGATTGTTAATTGCGCTACCGAACTGCCCCTAATCAAAACTAAACAAAACGGCCTAAACCCAGCCGTCAGAAAACACAAAAACTGTAACTTTTTTCAATGTGTCAATCACTCTCGAGTCATCTGGGACCCACGAGCTATGCCCAAGGGACTACTAGGGGGGCACTTGAACATTCATAGTGTCATTCCAAATAGTGATCAAATTCAACATCTACTCACAGGCTCCAACCTTGACTTCCTCTGCCTCTCAGAGACATGGATCCATAAAACTTCTCCATTTGCTGCTTTGATTGTGCCTGGCTACAATGTTTTCAGTGGAGACAGGATTGAAGGAAGAGGGGGGGTGTGATGATTTACATTAAAGAACATATCTGATGCAAACAAATTGAGTGGTCATGTGATAATGAACTAGAATGTATTGGCCTGAACGTTACACTGTCACCCCAAATGTCTTTACCCTTATTGGAATGTATAAGCCACCTTCACCACACCAAAAGTGTGTATTTTGATCAGTTTAATGACATGCTTAGGGAATGTGACTTTGGGAAAGAGGTAATCTTAATGGGAGATTGTAACATTAATTATGAAGACAAGTTTTGTAGAAAAAAACCTCAAACGGATCACTAATACCTTTGTCCTTACACAGATCACTAATACCTTTGTCCTCAACCAGGGTGACTTGTTGCTCTAAAACACAGATTGATTTGGTGTTCAGTAATAAACCAGGGAGAGTGACTAAATCATTCAATATGGTTACTAGGCTATCTGATCATAATGTAATGACCTGACTAGATCATAAAGGAACAATTGTCCAGACAGAGGATTGAGTTTTAGAATTGACGGTGTATTAAACCAACTTTACACAGGCTACTGTTTGGCCGTAGCCCACACCAAATAAATGAAAGATAACCCACAAGCTAATCGTGACCTTCTCTTGTGAAGCCCAGATGTAAGAGAGAGAACAATGGCTAAACCTGGTCTTAACTTCCATTGCTCCATCCCCTGCCCAACCCCCCTCCACGCCACTCCGCCAACTGCCAGGATACCCGGCATCAGAACATTCCGGGCATTCCCGTGATTGTCAGATAGCAGGTTGATTGGCATGTCGGACCCCGCGAACACTGGGTACTGGTAAATACAACACAACCACCTACTAGCCTAACACAAAACACACAGCTGTCTGTGCGGGTCGCTACAATAATCTGAAACTTATAGCCAGAAAGCTGTCTAAGAGCAGGTTTAACCTCTCTACTGTTAGAAAGCCGGATCAACTAAGAATAACTAAGAGTGAATGAAGCTATTTTGAAAACGCAATTAAGGGAATTAACTGGAATGATCTCTTGTCCTAAACAGACGTGGAAGCTGATAGTCAGGTTTTTCTATCCAAAATCCAGACTACAATAAATGGTTTCCTAAAGAAAATCAAATCCAAACCTGGCCAAAAGAGCACTCTTCCTTGGCTAAATGGAGAAATCTGGAAATTGATGAAAGAATGAGATTATGCTCTAAAAATAGCCCTAAAATCCAAATTAGAGCATGACAGACGTAGGTTTACCATGTTGAGAAATAAGGTGATGAAAGAAATCAGACAGGCCAAGGCAAACTTTTTTATTAACATAATTGGTGAAGCAAAGGGATATTCTAAACTGATCTGGGAGAATCTAAAAAAGTTAACAGGGAAAGACCATAGTAACACTGCAAAAAGACTAGAAATCATGGTGAATAACAATCTAACACAGGATGCAGTCGAAATAGCAATAGCTTTCAATTCCTACTTTTTTACTCTGTCAGGGTACTGACACAGAACCCCTCCACTGGTTTCTTGAGCTCAGTGCTAGTAAATGATGCTCAACCTGTCTTCATCATAAGGGAGGTTTCTGAGTCAAAGGTGAACAGGGTGATTAGCTCACTAAAGAACTCTAAAGCCAAAGATGTATTTGGGCTGGACTCTACCTTTCTTAAAAACTACAAATAGTCACTCATTGGCCCCATTACTAAGGTCACCAACACATCTATTGGTCTCGGGGTGTTTCCAAGGGTATGGAAGTCGGCCATAATAAAGGCCATCTTTAAATCAGGCGACCCTGCTGACGTGAGTAGCTACAGGCCCATTAGTATACTACCTGTGGTGTCAAAGGTTGTTGAAAGGTGTGTAGCAGAACAACTGATTTCCCACCTCAACAACAGCCCCTTCACATTACACTCCATGCAGTTTTGCTTCCAAGCGAAACACTCCACTGAAACGGCCAACTGCTTTCTTCTGGAAAATGTGAAGTCCAAGATGGACAAAAGGGGCGTTGGGGCTGTGTTTCTGGACCTAAGGAAGGCTTTTGATACTGTTAACCATGAGATTCTCATCACAAAATTGTCCAAGTTCCCCTGATGCCTTGAGATGGATGAAATCATACCTTGAAGGCAGAACTCAGTGTGCCAGAGTGAGCAATGAGCTGTCGCCCACTCTTAGCTATGATGTGGGCGTGCCCCAAGGGTCAATACTGGGCCCCTCCTGTTCAGCCTGTACATTAACAATCTGCCTTCTGTCTGTACTGGGTCTGAAGTTCAAATGTATGCAGATGATACAGTGATATATGTGCATGCAAAGAGCAAACAACAAGCTGCACAAGACCTCACTACTGTAATGGTCCAGGTTACAAAATGGCTCAGTGACTCGTGTTTCATCTCAATGTGAAAAAAACTGTTTGCATGTTCTTCACAAAGAGAGCAACAGATGCTCCTGAGCCAGATGTCTATGTGTCAGGGGAGAAGCTCCAGGTGGTATCTGATTTTAAGTACCTTGGCATCATACTTGATTCCAACCTCTCTTTTAAAAAGGTGATTCAAATAAGCAAATTCAACCTAGCTAATTTCCGATTTATATGAAATTGTTTGACTACAGAAGTAGCAAAACTGTACTTCAAATCTATGATACTCCCCCACTTAACATACTGCTTGACTAATTGGGCCCAAGCTTGCTGTACAACATTAAGACCTATTCAGTCTGTCTACAAACAGGCTCTCAAAGTGCTTGATAGGAAGCCCAATAGCCATCATCACTGTTACATCCTCAGAAGGCATGAGCTCCTGAGGGAAAATCTTGTGCAATACACGACGCATGTCTTGTATTCAAGATCCTAAATGGCCTGGCTCCCCCCCACTCAGTATTGTTGTTAAACAGAAAACCCAAACATATGGCAGCAGATCCACAAGGTCTGCCATGAGAGGTGACTGTATAGTTCCCTTAAGGAAAAGCACCTTCAGTAAATCTGTTTTCTCTGTGAGAGCTTCCCATGTCTGGAATACACTGCCATCAGACACACATAACTGCACCATATAACACACTTTCAAAAAATGCTTGAAGACATGGCTAAAGGTCAATCAGATTTGTGAACATGGTCCCTAGCTGTGTGTTGCCGCTTTCCATGTTGTCTGTTGTCTGTAGCTTGTGAGGTGTGGAAACACTTTGTTGCTTTTATGAATTTTGTCTTGCTGCTTTTTGTTCTATGTTGCTATGTCTGTATGCTACGTCTTGCTTGTCCTATGTTGCTCTGTCTGTATGCTATGTCTTGCTTGTCCTATGTTGCTATTGTCTATATTGTAATTGTTTTTAATAACCTGCCCAGGGACTGCGGTTGAAAATTATCCGGCTGGCTAAAACCGTCACTTTTACTGAAACGTTGATTAATGTGCACTGTCCCTGTAAAAATAAACTCAAACTCTCTGGGAAGAAGAAAGGATGTGGTGTATGTTTCATGATTAACCACTCATGATTAGTACAGAAACTCAAGTCCTTTTGTTCACCCGACCTAGAATACCTCACAATCAAATGCAGTCGGTATTACCTCCCAAGAGAATACTCTTTGGTTATTGTCACAGCCTTGTATATTCCCCCTCACGCCGATTCCACGACGGCCCTCAAGGAACTACACTGGACTTTATGCAAACTGGAAACCACATATCCTGAGTACGCATTTATTGTAGCTGGGGGTTTTCACAAAGCATATTTGGGGAAAACGCTACCGAAGTTAGACCAACACGGGGCGGCAGTGTAGCCTAGTGGTTAGAGCGTTGGACTAGTAACCGGAAGGTTGCGAGTTCAAACCCCTGAGCTGACAAGATACAAATCTGTCGTTCTGCCCCTGAACAGGCAGTTCAGACCCTGGGCCCCAGGGTCTGGGCACTGGTTAAACATTGGACCGCTGCTACTCAACTTTTCGAAATGCATACAAGGCCCTCCTCTGTTCCCAGGCCGTCATTAAAAATAAGAATTTGTTCTTAACTGACTTGCCTGGTTAAATAAATCTAAAATAAAATAAATAAATAAATAAAAACACATTGACTGTAGTACTCGCACTGGTTAAACATTGGACCGCTGCTACTCAACTTTGCGAAATGCATACAAGGCCCTCCCCTGCCCCCCATTCAACAAATCTGATCACAACTTAATTTTGCTCCTCCCTTCCTATAGGCAGCAACTCAAACAGGAAGTACCCGTGCTAAGGTATTTTCAACGCTGGTCTAACCAATCGGAATCCATGCTTCAAAATTGTTTTGATCATGCAGACTGGGGTCCTGGACTTCCTGATGGGAGGCCCCCCAGGGGTAAAAATATGAAACAACACAGGGGCCCCACATGGATGTGTGCTCAGCCACCTCCTGTTCACCCACGACTGTTCACCCATGACTGAATACAAAATAACAAAAGAATAGCCGAAACAGTTCTGACAGGTGCAACAAACACTAAACAGAAAAATAACCACCCACAACAGTGGGAAAACAGGCTACCTAAGTATGGTTCTCAATCAGAGACAACGATAGACAGCTGCCTCTGATTGAGAACCACACCCGGCTTTAACATAGAAATACAAAATCTAGACATACAAACATAGAATGCCCACCCACATCACACTGACCAAAAAATATATATAAACATACAAAGCAATCTACGGTCAGGGCGTGACACATAGTGTCTATGCCTAGGGCTCTGAGCATTTGTTTTGTTGCTGTTGAATTGGACTATTCTTTTCTCTGTACCTCATTTTAATTATCAGTGTGGTAGAGGTGTTTGTGCGTCATGTTTAGTCTGTAAGGAGTTTCACTGGAAAGGTCAGAGTCATTATGGGTGGCTAATCAGTGCTGCATCAATGGAGACGTACGCTTAACAACACCTGTAGCTGTCCATTGCCCTGCAGACCTGTGTATGTGTGTGTGAATGTGTGTCAGAGGGGAAGGGTGCCACATTGTGTGCCACCAGCAAATCTCCTAGGAGCTCTGAACGTGACCATATTCATCATTGCCCTTCAGACTGGGGGGAAAAGGGGTGGAGGGTGCAGAGTGTGACAAACAAGTGTTGGCGACACTGAGCGATGACCTCGGTGGCGGGCGGGTGGTCCAACTTGGACTGGGTCAAAATTCTATAGAAAATAGATTGGATGTACAATATGTTTCATGTACGTTTCTATGTAACATGACAGCTAGGCTTACAAAGCTAACGGTAATATACCAAAGTTACCTAGAACTTTAAGTATTTTTGGTAATTAACAGGTAATCTATGGCAATTTATGGTAATGTAGGCTTGGCCCTAATTTATGTGCTCTCTGTCACCTGGAGCTGCATTGCAAATGGTCCAGGAACACAAGGAAGCACAAAGGACAATGGCCAAGGACTAGTCAGCCATCCTCTAAGCTGTTTTTCAGTCTCTCGATCCCTGCTTTGATGCACCTGTACTGACCTCGCCTTCTGGATGATAGCGGGGTGAACAGGCAGCGGCTCGGGGGGTTGTTGTCCTTGATGATCTTTATTGCCTTCCAGTGGCATCGTTTGGTGTAGGTGTCCTGGAGGGCAAGTAGTTTGCCCCCGGTGATGCGTTGTGCAGACCTCACTACCCTCTAGAGAGCCTTGCGGTTGTGGGCGGAGCAGTTGCCATACCAGGCGGTGATACAGCCCGACAGGATGCTCTCGATTGTGCATCTGCAAAGGTTTGTGAGTGCTTTTGGTGACAAACCAAATTTCTTCAGCCTCCTGAGGTTGAAGAGGCGCTGATGCGCCTTCTTCACCACGCTGTCTGTGTGGGTGGACCAATTCAGTTTGTCCGTGATGTGTACGCCTAGGAACTTAAAACTTACTACCCTCTCCACTACTGTCCCGTCGATGTGGATAGAGGGTGCTCCCTCTGCTGTTTCCTGAAGTCCACAATAATCTCCTTTGTTTTGTTGACGTTGAGTGAGAGGTTATTTTCCTGACACCACACTCCGAGGGCCCTCACCTCCTCCCTGTAGGCCGTCTCGTCGTTGTTGGTAATCAAGCCTACCACTGTAGTGTCATCTGCAAATTTAATGATTGAGTTGGAGGCGTGCATGGCCACGCAGTTGTGGGTGAACAGGGAGTACAGGACAGGGCTCAGAGCGCACCCTTGTGGGGCCCCAGTGTTGAGGATCAGCGGGGTGGAGATGTTGTTACCTACCCTCACCACCTGGGGGCTGCCCGTTAAGAAGTCCAGTACCCAGTTGCACAGGGCGAGGTCGAGACCCCGAGTCTCGAGCTTGATGACGAGTTTGGAGGGTACTATGGTGTTAAATGCTTTTGTCAGGTAGGGTGAGGTGATATGGTCCTTGACTCGTCTCTCAAAGCACTTCATGATGACAGAAGTGAATGCTACGGGGCAGTAGTCGTTTAGCTCAGTTACCTTATCTTTCTTGGGAACAGGAACAATGGTGGCCCTCTTGAAGCTTTTGGGAACAGCAGACTGGGATAAGGATTGATTGAATATGTCCGTAAACACACCAGCCAGCTGGTCTGCGCATGCTCTGAGGATGCGGCTGGGGATGCCGTCTGGGCCTGCAGCCTTGCGAGGGTTAACACGTTTAAATGTTTTACTCACTTCGGCTGCAGTGAAGGAGAGTCCACAGGTTTTGGTAGCGGGCCGTGTCAATGGCACTGTATTGTCCTCAAAGCGAGCAAAGAAGTTATTTAGTCTGTCTGGGAGCAAGACATCCTAGTCCGCACAGGGCCCACTCCAGAGCAAGCGTTTCCACTGCTCCAGGGTCTAATTGCGGCAAGCTTTACACTACTCCAGACTACTCTTGGCATTTCGCATGGTGATCTTAGGCTTGTGTGCGGCTGCTCGGCCATGGAAACCCATTTCATGAAGCTCCCGACAAACAGTTATTGTGCTAACTTTACTTCCAGAGGCAGTTTGAAACTTGGTAGTTAGTGTTGCAACCAAGGACAGATGATTTTTACACACTCTGCTCTTCAGCACTCGGCTATCTCGTTCCGTTAGCTTGTGTGGCCTATCACTTCCCGCCTGAGCCGTTGTTGCTCCTAGACATTTCCACTTCACAATAGCAGCACTTAAAGTTGACCGGGAAACTCTATCAGGGCAGAAACTTGACAAACTGCCTTGTTGGAAAGGTGGCATCCTATCACAGTGTCACGTTGAAAGTCAATGAGCTCTTCAATAAGACCATTGTACTGCCCAGTGGTGGAAATATACTCAATTGTCATATTTGAGTAAAAGTAAAGATACCTTAACAGAAAATGACTCAAGTAAAAGTGAAAGTTACCCAATATAAAATACTACTTTAGTAAAAGTCTATAAGTATCTGGTTTTAAATGTATTTATGTACAGTGGTAGAAAAACTACTACATTGTCATACTTGGGTAAAAGTAAATGCTATACATCCTTATATTAAGCAAACCAGAAGGCACTATTTTCGTATAATTTTAAATTACGGACAGAAAGGAGCACACTCCAACACTCAGACATAATTTACAAACACAGTAGTTGTGTTTCATGAGTCCGCCAGATCACAGGCAGTAGGGATGACAAAGTGTTATATTTATAGGTGCCATAATTCTGTCCTGCTTGAGCATTTGAAATGTAACGAGTACTTTTGTGTGTCAGGGAAAATGAAAGGAGTAAAAAGTACATTATTTTCTTAGGCAATATAGTGGAGTAAAAGTAAAAGTTTAAAAAAATATAAATAGTAAAGTAAAGTACAGGTACCCCAAAAAACTACTTAAGAGTATTCTTTAAAGTATTTTTACTTAAGTACTTTACACCCCTGGTACTGTCAATGTTTGTCTATGGAGATTGCATGGCTGCGTGCTGAATTTTATACACTTGACAGCACCTGGTGTGGCTGAAATAGCCAAATCCACTCATTTGAAGGGGTGTCCACATACTTTTATATAATAGTGTAACTGTGACCAACAGACCCATATCTGTATTCCAGTCATGTGAAATCCATAGATAAGTGACTAATGCATTAATTTCAGTTGACTGATTTCCTTATATGAACTGTAAATCAGTAAAATCTTTGAAATTGTTGCATGTTGCGTTTATATTTTTGTTCAGTGTGTAATGTTAGTTATATTGTACTGTTGAAGCTAAAAACATAAGTATTTCGCTGTACCTGAAATAACATCTGCAAAATATGTGTTTTTGACAATTTTATTTGATTGCGTTGTCGCACTCAACAGATGGGTTTTGTAACCAGCAGAAGTGCTTGAAAATTGGCTCACGGACACCATTGACCTCATCCAAAAGTATATTTCCTTGTGGATGGTTTCTGTTCCATTTTAGTGCGTAGCAGTCTAGTGCTTGGGATGTCTGGAGTGCCTCTCCAATCAGTCATTGGGCAGCCTGTAATTGACTCTGATTCCCAATAGCTACAAAGCATGAAGCATTCTCTCAGTCATTTCCCCAGACCAGAGCTCTGCCTGACTACACTGTTGCAATGTTCACCCGTTGAAGTGATAATGATAGAGAAGAATGACAGAATTCTTTACCCTCATGGGAGAAACTTCATTTTCACTACTTGGTAGAGCGAGAGAGAAAGAAACTGGATCGTCAAAATCAAATCCAATTGCATGTGTCACATGCTTCGTAAACAACAGGTGTAGATTTACAGTGAAATGCTCACTTACGGGACCTTCCCATCAATGTAAAGAGAAAATTATATACAAACAATTAGAACTCAAGGAATAAATACATAATGAGTAACGTGTCCTTTCTATCCTAGACCCATCTGTCTGTTTTCATTCCTGCAATCTTCACACTTCACCTTAATAAATGTTCTGTTTTTGTTAGACAATGGCAACAAAGAAAGCAAAATGACAAATATAAAATCTGAGAGAAAGAAGGAAAGAATTAGAGAGAGCATACTTACATTCACACAGGACACTGGATAAGACAGGAGAAATACTCCAGATATAACAGACTGACCCTAGCCCCCCAACACATAAAATACTGCAGCATAAATACTGGAGGCTGAGACAGGAGGGGTCGGGAGACACTGTGGCCCTGTCCGACGATGCCCGCGAAACAGTCAGGGTATAACCCCACCCACTTTGCCAAAGCACAGCCCCCACACCACTAGAGGGATATCTTCAACCACCAACTTACCTCTGGGCTGCGCCGGACAGGCGGGAGACTCCGGCAGCGCCGGACAGGCGGGAGCAGCTGTAGGGATGAGACGGAGAGACAGCCTGGGGGCTGCCACCGGAGGGCTGGTGCGTGGAGGTGGTACCGGAGGTAGACCGGACCGTGCAGGCGCACTGGAGCTCTTGAGCACCGAGCCTGCCCAACCTTACCCGGTTGAATGGTCCCAGTCGCCCTGCCAGTGCGGCGAGGTGAAATAGCCCGCACTGGGCTATGCAGGCGAACCGGGGACACCGTGCGCAAGGCTGGTGCCATGCAAGCCGGCCCAAGGAGACGCACTGGAGACCAGATGCGTAGAGCCGGCTTCTTGGCACTTGGCTCGATGCTCAGTCTAGCCCAGCCGATACGCGGAGCTGGAATGTACCGCACCGGGCTATGCACCCACACTGGGGACACCGTGCGCTCCAAAGCATAACACGGTGCCTGCCCGGTCTCTCTAGCCCCCCGGTAAGCACAGGAAGTTGGCGCAGGTCTCCTACCTGGCTTCGCCATACTCCCTGTGTACCCCCCCAATACATTTTTGGGGCTGACTCTCAGGCTTCCGTCCGCATCACCGTGCTCGTCTCTCCAAATCCATTCTCCTATAACCCTCCTCGCACTGCTCCAGCGAATCCCAGGCGGGCTCCGGCACTCTCCCTGGGTCGACTGCCCACCTGTCTATTTCCTCCCAAGTATTATAGTCCATACTTCGCTGCTCCTGCTGCCGCTGCCTGACACCACGCCGCTTGGTCCTGTTGTGGTGGGTGATTCTGTCACGGTCTTCCTCCTCTTCATCTGAAGAGGAGAGGTGAGAAGGATCAGAGGACCAAAATGCGGCGTGGTATGTGTTCATAGTGAATATTTAATTAAAGAAAGTACTGAACACTGCATACAAAAACAATAAACCAATAAACCAATAATGACCGTGAAGCTACAAATGAGACCTTTATTGACACAAGCCACTAGCATAGACAATCACCCACAAACAAACAGTGCAACCCAGGCTACCTAAGTATGATTCTCAATCAGAGACAACTAATGACACCTGCCTCTGATTGAGAACCATACTAGGCCGAAACATAGAAATCCCCAAATCATAGAAAATCAAACATAAACTGCCCACCCCAACTCATGCCCTGACCATACTAAATAATGAATACAAAACAAAGGAAATAAAGGTGAGAACGTGACACAACCCTAATCTAGCACACCCAATTCTAATAATCAGCTGGTTGTTAAAACCTTTTGGGGCTAGGGGGCAGAATTTTCACTTTTGGATAAATAGCGTGCCCAATTTCAACTTCCTGCTACTCATGCCAAGAATATAAGATATGCATATTATTCATAGATTTGGATAGAAAACACTCTGAGGTTTCTAAAACTGTTTGAATCATGTCTATGAGTATAACAGAACTTATGTAGCAGGCAAAACCCAGAGGATGAACTGTTCAGATTTTTTTTTTCAGTTCCTACCGCTTCCACTGGATGTCACCAGTCTTTGGAATTTGGTTGAGGTTATTCCTTTGTGCAATGAAGAAGTAGGCCAACTAGGAACTGGTACACTGTTGAGAGTTGCGCAAGACGTATAAAGTATCGCTGGTTTGTTTTCATTCCTGTATTGAACACAGAAAGACCCGTCTACAATTTGATCGATTATTAACGTTTAAAAATACCTAAAGTTGTATTACAAAAGTAGTTTGAAATATTTTGGCAGAGTTTATAGGCAACTTTTGAAATATTTTGTAGTGACGTTGCGTTTTTTGTAAGCTGTTTTTTCTGGATCAAACGCGCTTTATAAATGGACATTTTGGATATATATGGACGGAATTAATCTAACAAAAGGACCAATTGTGATGTTTATGGGACATATTGGAGTGCCAACAAAAGAAGCTCGTCAAAGGTAATGCATGTTTTACATTTTATTTCAGCGTTTTGTGTAGCGCCTGCAGGGTTGAAATACGCTAACACCTTTGTTTACTGCTGGTGCTATCATCAGATAATAGCTTCTTATGCTTTCGCCGAAAAGCATTTTTAAAATCTGACATGTTGGCTGGATTCACAACGAGTGTAGCTTGAATTGAGTATCTTACATGTGTGATTTAATGAAAGTTTGAATTTTATAGTATTTTATTTGAAACTGGCACTCTGCATTTTCCCTGGCAATTGGCCAGTTGAGACATTTGCATCCCGCCTATCCCTAAGTAGTTTAAACTGAATCAGATTAATTACAACTGGGGCTGGAGCAAAAAGCCTATAGGCTAGCTCTCCATGAATAGGTTTGGAGAGCACTGCATTACACCAATAAAAGTGCAATGCACTTTTGATGATATTTGGATGAAACCAGATCAGAAAAGTAGGATAACCAAAGTATAGAAAATTTCCGTTGCTGGTACATTGATAAAGTTTGATCATAAAGTTACTGACACCTTCCACCGTGTCAAAAACTTGAATTCAGGAGGCAGGATTATTAAGGGCTTAGCGTGACATCACATGAAGCCTCTCATTTGAATACATCAATGGTAACGTCTTATCTCTTACCCAATTTAAATAAGAACCCCCTTGTAACCGTCATTGCAGCAAGCATGTTCGCAGAGTGGTGTGGTTTACATAGCTAACTAGCTAGTCGACTGGTGCCAAAATTTGACTGTAGGGTGTAAGCAAATATAATTCCTGTTCCCAAGAAAGATAAGGTAACTGAGCTAAATGACTACCGCCCCGTAGCACTCACTTCCGTCATCATGAAGTGCTTTGAGAGACTAGTCAAGGACCATATCACCTCCACCCTACCTGACACCCTAGACACACTCCAATTTGCTTACCGCCCAAATAGGTCCACAGTGGATGCAATCTCAACCACACTGCCCTAACCCATCTGGACATGAGGAATACCTATGTGAGAATGCTGTTCATCGAATACAGCTTGGCATTTAACACCATAGTACCCTCCAAGCTCGTCATCAAGCTCGAGACCCTGGGTCGGCTTGTCACCAAAAGCACTCACAAACTTCTACAGATGCACAATCGAGAGCATCCTGGTGGGCTGTATCACCACCTAGTACGGCAACTGCTCCACCCACAACCGTAAGGCTCTCCAGAGGGTAGTGAGGTCTGCACAACGCATCACCCGATGTTACAGGCAGGCCATAAAGATCATCAAGGACAACAACCACCCGAGCCACTGCCTGTTCACTCCGCTATCATCCAGAAGGCGAGGTCCGTACAGGTGCATCAAAGCTGGGACCGAGAGACTGCTTCTATCTCAAGGCCATCAGACTGTTAAACCACTAACATTGAGTGGCTGCTGCCAACACACTGACTCAACTCCAGCCACTTTAATAGTGGGAATTGATGGGAAATGATGTAAAATATATCACTTGCCAGTTGGTCAGCGCATGCTCGGAGTACACGTCCTGGTAATCTGTCTGGCCCAGCGGCCTTGTGAATGTTGACCTGTTTAAAGGTCTTACTCACATCAGCTGCGGAAAGCATGATCACAGTCGTCCAGAACAGCTGATGTTCTCATGCATGTTTCAGTGTTACTTGCCTCGAAGCGAGCATAGAATATTTAGCTTGTCTGGTAGGCTTGTGTCACTGAGCAGCTCTCTGCTGTGCTTCCCTTTGTAGTCTGTAATAGTTTGCACGCCCTGCCACATCCAATGAGTGTCAGAGCCGGTGTAGTACTTTTCAAACTGAATCCTGTATTGATGCTTTGCCTGTTTGATAGTTTGGCAGAGGGCATAGCGGGATTTCTTTTAAAACAGTCCTGTAATTTAGCATCTACTTCATCTGACCACTTTTTTATAAACCGAGTCACTGGGCTTCTTGCTTTAATTTTAGCTTGTAAGCAGGAATCAGACTTATGGTCAGATTTGCCAAATGGAGGGTGAGGGAGAGCTTTGAACAGGTCTCTGTGTGTGGAGTAAAGGTGGTATAGATTTTTCCCCCTCTGGTTGCACATTTAACATGCTGATAGAGATGTTGTAAAACTGATTTAAGTTTCCCTGCATTAAAGTCCTAGAAGCGCCGCCTCTGGTTGAGTGTTTTACTGTTTGCTTATGGCGGAATGCAGCTCCTTGATTGCGGTTTTAGTGCCAGCCTCGGTCTGTGGTGGTATGTAGACAGCTACAAAAAAATAGAGATGAAAACTCTCTAGGTACATGGTGTGGTCTATAGCTTATCGTGAGATACTCTACCTCAATCGAGCAAAACCTTGACTTCTTTAGATATCATGCACCAGCTGTTGTTTGCGTATATGCATAGGCCCTCACCCCGTGTCTTACCAGAGGCTGCTGTTCTGTCCTGCCAATAGAGTGTATAGCCCGCCAGCTGTATGTTCTTAATGTCATCGTTCAGCCACGACTCTGTGAAACATAAGATATTACCGTTTTTAATGTCCTGTTGGTAGGATATACGTGCTTTCAGTTTGTCCCATTTATTTTCCAGTGATTGAACGTTTGCTAGCAGAACGAAAGGCAAGGGCAGATTAGCCACTCCTCGCCTGATCCTTACAAGGCATCCTGATCTTTTTCCGCGAAACCTACGTTTCTTTTTCCAGCGAATCACAGGGATCTGGGCCTGGTCGGTGTCTGTTGTATATCCCTCCCGTCTGACTCATTGAAGAATAACTCCTGGTCCAATTTGAGGTGAGTAATCCCAGTTCTGCTGTCCAGAAGCTCTTTCCAGTCATAAGAGATGGTAGCAGCAACATTATATACAAAACAAGTTATGAATAATGTGTAAAAACAAACAAAATAGCATGGTTGGTTAAGAGCCGATAAGACGGCAGCCTTACCCTCCTGCGCCATCTTTAGGTCTCGAACACAGCTACTCTTTCCATGACATACACTGAGCAGGTGAATCCAGCTGAAAGCTATGATCCCTTATTGATGTCACTCGTTAGATCCATTTCAATCCATGTAGATGAATGGGAGGAGACAGGTTAAAGAATGATTTGTAATCCTTGAGACAATTGAGACATGGATTGTGCATCTGAGGCATTCAGAGGGAGAATGGGCAAGACAAAATATTTAAGTACCTTTGAATGGGGTATGGTAGTAAGTGCCAAACATAGGGCTGTTGTGGTGATGGATTCAAGACAAGGTCGTTTTTATTGATCTCAGATTCTTAGTTTGTCAGTGTCGAAGCAGCCTGTCATTTCGATAATTTGTGCGATATTATTATTTTTTTTTGCCTTTTCCAGTTATCTAAAATGACTTGCATGAAATGTGTTTATATAAGGACACATTTTTCCGGTATCCTAGGCTACTAAAAATGTTCCCAATGTGTGCAACTTCTGTAAGTGCCTTAACTCTACTGTTCTATGCCACTATGCAAATGTGATGATATGCATGCAATGCTTCATTATAAAGGAGTTTTTTTTAAATCATGCATTCCGCTCCCCAGGTCACCCCCCTCTTGAGCTCACTTTTTGTTAAAACATTTTTTTTTTAAATGTCTCCCCAATTTTCGTGGTATCCAATTGGTAGTTACAGTCTTGTCTCATAGCTGCAACTCCCGTACGGACTCGGGAGAGGCAAAGGTTGTGTTCAAAAATGCTTTCCAGTCTCTCTGACTCACCCATTGATGCGCAGCTCACTCGCTGGTGATGGCCAAAGCGTATGTGCCAAAAGCCTATCTCGCTCTTCTTTTACTTAAAACAATATTTAGAACTTGATCAAACATTTTGGTAGCCTACAGCTTAAGGATTAGAGTCTTCTCTTTTCAGCAGGATTCATTGCTTTTCAACCTGTGTTTCCCCGCGATTGTATTTGAACTATTACCTATTTTGTCTGCATGCTGTTCACTTACTAATTTTCACATTATGTGGCAGGAAGACTACTGGAGAGGCAACTCGAATAAACTTAGATTTGCTTTATTATAATTTTTACATTGCAAAAAGTGAAAATTATTTTTCATGCATTGTGAGGTACCGGATCCGGCAGGATCCGGCTTAAGTAAGTACTGGTAAAGACAAGATCAAATTGAGAATAGTCTGAATGGTGAGAATATTATCACTTGTGGATTATACACAGCCCATGCATTTCTTTTGTGACTTTTTCAAATCATAGTCATCATGTAACCTAGCCCATAAGCCTATTTGTTTTGCTACGGTTTGTATCACAACTGAAGTGGCCAAATAACTCCAAATGTAGCCTATAGGCTCAAGACCTCTGGAACATGGTTGGAGAGCCCATAGCCTGCAACAGTGTTTTCCAAACTCGGTCCTGGGCTCACTTTTGTTTTTTGCCCTAGCACTACACAGCTGATTCAAATAATCAAAGTTTGATGATGAGTTTGAAATGGTTTGTCGATATCTGTGTGGAAGAACTTGACTGGCCTGCATAGAGCCCTGACCTCAACCCCATCGAACACCTTTGGGATGAATTGGAACGCCAACTGCCAACCAGGCCTAATCGTCCAACATCATTGCCGATCTCCCTAATGTTCTTGTGGCTGAATGGAAGCAAATCCCTGCAGCAATGTTCCAACATCTAGTGGAAAGCCTCCACATGCTTTTGGTCATGTAGTGTAAATTCAGAAGTAAAAATGTGCTCAACAAGTCACATAATGAGTTGCATGGACTCACTCTATGTGCAATAATAGTGTTTAACATTATTTTTAATGACTATCTCATCTCTGTACCCCACACATAATTATCTCAGTCGAGCAAACATTTTTTTAAAGCAGACATTGAATATCCCTTTGTGCATGGTTACAGAGATTAATGGCTGTGATTAGGGCTGTTGTGGTGACGGTATTACCACCACACTGGCGGTCATGAAGGCAGTCAAAGCGTTCAATAGGAATGCTGGCCCATGTTGACTCCAATGCTTCCCACAGTTGTGTCAAGTTGGCTGGATGTCGTTTGGGTGGTGGACCATTCTTGATACACACAGGAAACTGTTGAGCATGAAAAACCCAGCCGTGTTGCAGTTCTTGACACACACCGGTGCGCCTGGCTCCTACTACCATACTCTGTTCAAAGGCACTTACATGTTTTGTCTTGCCCATTCACCCTCTAAATTTCACACATATACAATCTGTGCCTCAAGACTTAAAAAATCATTCTTTAACCTGTCTCCTCCCCTTCATCTACATGTGACCGTTTAATCACAGTAATTAGGCTTCTTTAAGATCTGATGCTGATGGTCATTAGTAGCCTACCAAATGTGATAACTGCCTGATACTCAGCACTCTATTGTCTCTCTAATCACTGTGACATCAATGCAAATGTATTCGAAAATCTAATCAAACACTTCATGAGAGCCCATGAGCTCATGTTGTGCAACATTTCAATAAGCTATGCAATTGCACCAGAAAGCAGAGTGATGGCCTCTACTAAAAAGAGGAGGATCAGCTTTCTATAGGCGAAGCCTACTATATTTAATAATCAACTTTCCTAACATTAAGCACATTGCTTATATTTACAACAGGAGTATGGCCTACCTGGCTGGCATGAAAATAAACATTTACATTTTACATTTAAGTCATTTAGCAGACGCTCTTATCCAGAGCGACTTACAAATTGGTGAATTCACCTTCTGACATCCAGTGGAACAGCCACTTTACAATAGTGCATCTAAATCATTAAGGGGAAGGGGTGAGAAGGATTACTTATCCTATCCTAGGTATTCCTTGAAGAGGTGGGGTTTCAGGTGTCTCTGGAAGGTGGTGATTGACTCCGCTGTCCTGGCGTCGTGAGGGAGTTTGTTCCACCATTGGGGGGCCAGAGCAGCGAACAGTTTTGACTGGGCTGAGCGGGAACTGTACTTCCTCAGTGGTAGGGAGGCGAGCAGGCCAGAGGTGGATGAACGCAGTGCCCTTGTTTGGGTGTAGGGCCTGATCAGAGCCTGGAGGTACTGCGGTGCCGTTCCCCTCACAGCTCCGTAGGCAAGCACCATGGTCTTGTAGCGGATGCGAGCTTCAACTGGAAGCCAGTGGAGAGAGCGGAGGAGCGGGGTGACGTGAGAGAACTTGGGAAGGTTGAACACCAGACGGCCTGCGGCGTTCTGGATGAGTTGTAGGGGTTTAATGGCATAGGCAGGGAGCCCAGCCAACAGCGAGTTGCAGTAATCCAGACGGGAGATGACAAGTGCCTGGATTAGGACCTGCGCCGCTTCCTGTGTGAGGCAGGGTCGTACTCTGTGGATGTTGTAGAGCATGAACCTACAGGAACGGGCCACCGCCATGATGTTGGTTGAGAACGACAGGGTGTTGTCCAGGATCACGCCAAGGTTCTTAGCGCTCTGGGAGGAGGACACAATGGAGTTGTCAACCGTGATGGCGAGATCATGGAACGGGCAGTCCTTCCCCGGGAGGAAGAGCAGCTCCGTCTTGCCGAGGTTCAGCTTGAGGTGGTGATCCGTCATCCACACTGATATGTCAGCCAGACATGCAGAGATGCGATTCGCCACCTGGTCATCAGAAGGGGGAAAGGAGAAGATTAATTGTGTGTCGTCTGCATAGCAATGATAGGAGAGACCATGTGAGGTTATGACAGAGCCAAGTGACTTGGTGTATAGCGAGAATAGGAGAGGGCCTAGAACAGAGCCCTGGGGGACACCAGTGGTGAGAGCGCGTGGCGAGGAGACAGATTCTCGCCACGCCACCTGGTAGGAGCGACCTGTCAGGTAGGACGCAATCCAAGCGTGGGCCGCGCCGGAGATGCCCAACTCGGAGAGGGTGGAGAGGAGGATCTGATGGTTCACAGTATCGAAGGCAGCCGATAGGTCTAGAAGGATGAGAGCAGAGGAGAGAGAGTTAGCTTTAGCAGTGCGGAGCGCCTCCGTGATACAGAGAAGAGCAGTCTCAGTTGAATGACTAGTCTTGAAACCTGACTGATTTGGATCAAGAAGGTCATTCTGAGAGAGATAGCAGGAGAGCTGGCCAAGGACGGCACGTTCAAGAGTTTTGGAGAGAAAAGAAAGAAGGGATACTGGTCTGTAGTTGTTGACATCGGAGGGATCGAGTGTAGGTTTTTTCAGAAGGGGTGCAACTCTCGCTCTCTTGAAGACGGAAGGGACGTAGCCAGCGGTCAGGGATGAGTTGATGAGCGAGGTGAGGTAAGGGAGAAGGTCTCCGGAAATGGTCTGGAGAAGAGAGGAGGGGATAGTGTCAAGCGGGCAGGTTGTTGGGCGGCCGGCCGTCACAAGAAGCGAGATTTCACCTGTAGAGAGAGGGGAGAAAGAGGTCAGAGCACAGGGTAGGGCAGTGTGAGCAGAACCAGCGGTGTCGTTTGACTTAGCAAACGAGGATTGGATGTCGTCGACCTTCTTTTCAAAATGGTTGACGAAGTCATCTGCAGAGAGGGAGGAGGGAGGGGGAGGGGGAGGAGGATTCCACAGGGAAAAGTGTCCTCCTGTCACGCCCTGGCCATAGAGAGGCTTTTATTCTCTATTTTGGTTAGGCTAGGGTGGGCATTCTATGTTCCTTTTTCTATGACCGGGTATGGCCACGCTGCGCTTTGGTCCTCACCTTCTTCCACCAACAGCCGTTACACCTCCATTTGCCATTTAAGTGCATATATTTTGTTCCCGCCGCCCGTTTCGGTCCGGTTGCATGATAATGGTCCATTCTAAATCAAAACAAATTTCCCACATATATTATTAAATCTATGTAAAGACAAGATTAAATCAAGAATAGTCTGATGGGTGACAATATTAGCCTATCAGTTGTGAATGATATATTATCAATGATTCCCAGCATAAGAAACAATGCCTTTTTCCCCAACTTTTTCAAATCATAGTCACACACCTAATGTAGCCTGGCCCATAGATCTAAATGTTTTAATAAGGGTTGTATCACAACTAAAGTGGCCAAGTGACTTCTTAAAATTAAGCACATTAATCAGCTTTACAAAGGGTGTAGACCCTAACTGGTATACATAAACAGCGTGTGAGATTCAAGTTTTGGGAAGATAATTTTCACCATAAACATGCACCTTTATAATAAAAGCATTACATACATAATTGCATTATCATTTTGTTTTACTACAATGTAAAAACAATTTAAACTGAGCCATGGTTTAAAAAACTAACTCTTCCAAATGAAAATTGATCACTTGCGTATAACTGCACTTATAATATGAAGAAATAGACAAATAGTTTATCAACATTTTAAGCTAAACGTTCTGATCTATTGCGTCAGCCACATTGCGTAAAAACATTTTTTTGATGCTAGTGGTTGTGTTCCTTTGGGATCTATCGCATGTGGAATATTTGGGATATTTATTTCTCTCACAGAATAGAATATGTCAACCTTTGTACTATGGGGGATAATAGATTGACATAGGCTAGTGCTTTTGCTGTTCGTTAGGCCTACTCATCTTGTTGGCTGACGAAAAGTAAATGTGGATAGTTTTTCCGATATCTTCAATATGCACCTCGGAATTGCATAAGGACACGGGTAGTTGCGTCCCGGATGTGTCGGTCTTTACTTTGTAACCTGTGAGAAAGATCCGATCACCTGATGGAGCGCACAGCACTCAGGGAGAAGGGCACAACCGCCACTGGCCGCAAATAGCATGGATTTATTTTAGCATGCATTACGGCCACACCAAAGGGGATGCTGCTGTGAAATTATAGGCATTATCAAGTTACTGTCAAATTGTGAATGAGTGACTAATGTAATGTGTCACACCTGCTCAGAAAACAAAGCAGAGCTCATGCCTTTCAAATTACATCATTAGAGTCGCATCATGCAGCCCTGCAATGTATTAAAAATCAGAACATATAGCACAACGTTTGTACAACAACTAAAGTTACATTAATCATACTATATTAAGCATATAGGAATACCTATTTCTTTGTTAACCGTTTAACACAGAGTACAGAACACAGAATGTGCGCACTCACTCAACTCGTTTGGAGAAAATGTCATTTTTATTTTATTCAGCTATGTTCAATTGTATTCTTCATACTATAAAATAATGCCACGGAATTCTAAGCAAATCTTGTCTGCTAAATGAACTAGTGTAGCCCACAGCCATTTGGCATAGCCAGATCCGGACCTAACATAAGGACATCTAAGAGTATGCTATTCTGTTCTTCTGAAATCAACTACATTTTCTTTAGACCTGTCTAAAATAAATAATGGATTTATTGTGATGGTGTAGGCTATATAACATGGATTTACTAGACTTTTAAAAATGTAGATGTTCCAAAGGTCTGCATCAGTGGCTTGTAGGCTATGTGTGGAAGCCAGGAGATGCTAAATGTGTTTGTGTTAATTACCGTGAGATCGACAGTGACACTACCAGTGAAAAGTTTGGACACACCTACTCATTCAAGGGTTTTTCTTCATTTGTACTATTTTCTACATTG
Source organism: Oncorhynchus masou masou (assembly GCF_036934945.1). NCBI lineage: Eukaryota > Metazoa > Chordata > Actinopteri > Salmoniformes > Salmonidae > Oncorhynchus > Oncorhynchus masou. The sequence continues at coordinate 31,529,155 of NC_088217.1, forward strand.
TATAATAATAGTGAAGACATACAAACTACGAAATAACACAAATGGAATAATTTAGTAACCAAAAAAGTGTTAAACAAATCAAAATATTTTTCATATTTGAGATTCTTTAAAGTAGCCACAATTTGCCTTGATGACAGCTTTGCACACTCTTGGCATTCTCTCAACAAGGTTCATAAGGAAGTCACCTGGAATGCATTTCAATTAACAGGTGTGACTTATTAAAAGTTCATGTGTAATTTCTTTTCTTCTTAATGTGTTTGAGCCAGTTGTGTTGTGACAAGGTAGGGGTGGTATACAGAAAATACCACTATTTGGTAAAATACCAAGTATATATTGTGGCAAGAACAGCTCAAATAAGCAAAGAGAAATGACAGTCCATCATTACTTTACTTTACATTACATTACTTTAAGACATGAAGGTCAAGAACTTTGAAAGTTTCTTCAAGTGCAGTCGAAAAAACATCACGCGCTATGATGAAACTGTCTCTCATGAGGAAAGGAAGAGGATAAGTTCAGAGGATACGAGTTACCAGCCTCAGAAAATGTAGGCCAAATAAATGCTTTACGGAGTTCAAGTAACAGACACATCTCAACATCAACTGTTCAGAGGAGACTTCATGGTCAAATTGCTGCAAAGAAACCACTACTAAAGGACACCACTAAGAAGAAGAGACTTGCATGGGCTAAGAAACATGAGCAATGGACTTTAGACCCGTGGAAATCTGTCCTTTGGTTTGGTTAGTCCAAATTTGAGATTGTTGGTTCCAACCGCCATGTCTTTCAAGAGACGCAGAGTAGGTGAATGGCTAATCTCCACATTTGTGGTTCCCACTGTGAAGTATGGAGGAGGAGATGTGATGGTGTGGGGATGCATTGCTGGTGACACTGTCTGTGATTTATTTAGAATGCAAGGCACACTTAACCAGCATGGCTACCACAGCATTCTGCAGTGATACGCCATCCCATCTGGTTTGCGCTTAGTGGGACTATCATTTGTTTTTCAACAGAACAATGACCCAACACACCTCTAGGCTGTGAAATGGCTATTTCACCAAGAAGGAGAGTGATGAAGTGCTGCATCAGATGACCTGGCCTCCAAAATCACCCGACCTCAACCCGATTGAGATGGTTTGGAATGATTTGGACCGCAGAGTGAAGGAAAATCAGCCAACAAGTGCTCAGCATTTGTGGGAACTCCTTCAAGACTGTTGGAAAAGCATTCCAGGTGAAGCTGGTTGAGAGAATGCCAAGAGTGTGCAAAGCTGTCATCATGGCAAAATGTGGCTACTTTGAAGAATCTAAAATCTTTTTTGAATTGTTTAACAGTTTTTTTGGTTTCTACATGAATCCATACATGTGTCATTCTGGAATTTTCCAACTGTTTAAATGCACAGTCAACTTACTATATGTAAATTTATGACCCACTGGAATTGTGATACAGTGATTTATAATTGAAATAATCTGTCTGTAAATAATTGTTGGGAAAGGTATTTGTGTCATGCACAAAGTAGATGTCCTAACCGACTTGCCAAAACTATAGTTTGTTAACAAGAAATTTGTGGATTGGTTGAAAAGCTTTAATACATTTGACTCCAACCTCAATGTATGTAACCTTCCGACTTTAACTGTATATATGTTTTAAAATATATTTTCCTTCTTTATTATTTCCCCCTAACCCTGCCACCCTTATCCTATTTGGAGTAAACTAATGGACCACAATACTTCTACTTCCAGCTTATACATACTATATACATTTTACGGGCACACTGTATTTTACATTAGTTATCTTTTGTTTGTTTTTAGTCCCAGCCTTCAGCTACCCTCAACCCCTCCCATTTATCTCTGAAGAACATCCAGTTTTAGCTGCCATATATGCTTCCACTGTGCTGTGATGTTTAATTAACACAAGTTCAGAATCTTTCTATTCTCATAGTTGCTACAGATAATAAAATAATGATACATTTTTTTTCGAAGAGTATTATTATATTATATTATATATATTATATTATATATATATCGATCATTGACAATGACTTTTCAAATCTTCCAACAGTGCTATTTGCAGAGTTAGCTCCAAGTTAGCAACTAAAAACAAGCTACATATGAGCAGTACCAAAACATGTGATCTAATGTTTCAGTCCCTTCGCAGCAAATCTGCAGAGCTGGGATGGTTGAATCCCCCATATATATAGAACATTATACAGTGCCTTGCGAAAGTATTCGGCCCCCTTGAACTTTGCGGCCTTTTGCCACATTTCAGGCTTCAAACATAAAGATATAAAACTGTATTTTTTTGTGAAGAATCAACAACAAGTGGGACACAATCATGAAGTGGAACGACATTTATTGGATGTTTCAAACTTTTTTAACAAATCAAAAACTAGAAAATTGGGCATGCAAAATTATTCAGCCCCTTTACTTTCAGTGCAGCAAACTCTCTCCAGACGTTCAGTGAGCATCTCTGAATGATCCAATGTTGACCTAAATGACTAATGATGATAAATACAATCCACCTGTGTGTAATCAAGTCTCCGTATAAATGCACCTGCACTGTGATAGTCTCAGAGGTCCGTTAAAAGCGCAGAGAGCATCATGAAGAACAAGGAACACACCAGGCAGGTCAGAGATACTCTTGTGAAGAGGTTTAAAGCCGGATTTGGATACAAAAAGATTTCCCAAGCTTTAAACATTCCAAGAAGCACTGTGCAAGCGATAATATTGAAATGGAAGGAGTATCAGACCACTGCAAATCTACCAAGACCTGGCCGTCCCTCTAAACTTTCAGCTCATACAAGGAGAAGACTGATCAGAGATGCAGCCAAGAGGCCCATGATCACTCTGGATGAACTGCAGAGATCTACAGCCGAGGTGGGAGACTCTGTCCATAGGACAACAATCAGTCGTATATTGCACAAATCTGGCCTTTATGGAAGAGTGGCAAGAAGAAAGCCATTTCTTAAAGATATCCATAAAGTGTTGTTTAAAGTTTGCCACAAGCCACCTGGAAGACACACCAAACATGTGGAAGAAGGTGCTCTGGTCAGATGAAACCAAAATTGAACTTTTTGGCAACAATGCAAAACATTATGTTTGGCGTAATAGCAACACAGCTCATCACCCATCCCCACTGTCAAACATGGTGGTGGCAGCATCATGGTTTGGGCCTGCTTTTCTTCAGCAGGGACAGGGAAGATGGTTAAAATTGATGGGAAGATGGATGGAGCCAAATACAGGACCATTCTGGAAGAAAACCTGATGGAGTCTGCAAAAGACCTGAGACTGGGACGGAGATTTGTCTTCCAACAAGACAATGATCCAAAACATAAAGCAAAATCTACAATGGAATGGTTCAAAAATAAACATATCCAGGTGTTAGAATGGCCAAGTCAAAGTCCAGACCTGAATCCAATCGAGAATCTGTGGAAAGAACTGAAAACTGCTGTTCACAAATGCTCTCCATCCAACCTCACTGAGATCGAAAAAATTTCAGTCTCTCGATGTGCAAAACTGATAGAGACATACCCCAAGCGACTTACAGCTGTAATCGCAGCAAAAGGTGGCGCTACAAAGTATTAACTTAAGGGGGCTGAATAATTGTGCACGCCCAATTTTTCAGTTTTTGATTTGTTAAAAAAGTTTGAAATATCCAATAAATGTCGTTCCACTTCATTATTGTGTCCCACTTGTTGTTGATTCTTCACAAAAAAATACAGTTTTATATCTTTATGTTTGAAGCCTGAAATGTGGCAAAAGGTCGCAAAGTTCAAGGGGGCCGAATACTTTCGCAAGGCACTGTATTTGTTGCTAGAATCCTGTATAATAATTAAAATAGAAAAACTCTAAGTTTTGAATCCGGGCATTGTTTTGTGTATCAGTTCATAAACCATGTGCCATGGAATGGGTACATCAAAAATCTCCTGCCAATTATTTTGCAACCTGTATGGCACAGCTGTACTTTTATTGGTCCTTAAATGGAACTGGCATACTTTTTTATTTAGCACAATTTTCTTTAGTCTTCAATGCCAACAGACAAGTTCCTTACCTTCTACCCTTTCCACTTTTTGCAATAATGCTGCAATCAGTTGGCTGTAATTTTGGTATTGAGCAGAGATTTCCATATATTTCTGTTAACTGCATGTGTGAGGGAATCAGTTAGTATATTTTAGTTCAACCATAATATTTTTTGAATATTTTTTTCTCTCTTTTCAGGTGGATTAAACTGAAATATTAACCAGCTTTCTATTGCTTGTTTTAAAGTTGGCAATATTTTGGAGCTCATTTAATTTTCAAATAACCGAAAGTGAGAGGATGTAATCTGAATGAAGTGAAAAGGGCCAATCTTGAACACCATTCTTACTAATCCGCTAGAGAACCAGTTTGGATGTAAATATAGTTTTTGTATGACTGAAGCCTTTAGTGAGAGGTCCAATGCTTTAATATTTAATCATTTCTGCCCTCCAAATTCATATTCATGATATAAATATGCCCGTTTACATGTTATTATGTTTATCTTTGGTCTATTAAGGGGGCTCTCGGCACTGCTGCGGGAGGGATCCCTCTGCATACATACAGTGTGAGGAGATTTACTAGGTGATGAAAGGGCACGGAACATTGAGGTTCACATTTCTTTCGAGGGTTTGGAGACCACGCAACCACAACATCCCTCAGAGAAATACACATCTTATAACGCAGATGTCTGAATGAAAGTGTGAATTTGTCTTGTGCTGTATTTCTATTGCCAGATGCAGGATTTACAGTCAGTGATGAGGTCTAGGTTAACTTTTTAGGAGTGTGAAATGGATATGGCCATGTTGGGTCCTGTGACAGAATGTGAAATGGAGAGGGTGAAATATGTTTTTAACGGACCTCTCTGATTAAGGCACCTCCAGTTGTCATGGGGATTGTAAAGGAGCCATCAGCACTTTTGTGAATTAGTATTGAACCGAACATGGAGCCTATAATAATTCCAATGGCTTGGAAATTAAATGGGTCCCTGGCGACAGCACATTATGTTCACAAAGTTGAAGCTGCTTAACTGCAAGGCTGCTCAGCTCACCAGAGACAGGTCCTTATAGTGCTGTGTGTTGTTACTATGTAATAACCACTTTAGCTCCTTCTCATGTTATTTACTGGATTAGATGCCAGCACTATATAATTCAAGAGGAGGGAATGAGATGGGCTAAGAAAGATTGCATTTCCAGGACTGCACTTACTGACAGATGATGCATGTGGTAGAGGTATAATTTCCACCTGCAAATGACTACTACTGTATATCTTCCTACTTACCACATATTAGGTGTGAAGTCACATCCGTAAATCCTCTGAACCATATGCATCTATCAACATGCTGATGCATCAAAGCATGCAATTGACCAATCCCATGTCTTCACTATTCAAATCTATTTTCTCCTTTGCCTAGTTATATTCAGGTTGGGACCTCTCTCCAGCATTGCGTCACAGTTCCACTGAATATTTCAGAACAAACATCTATTCCACCATTCAGGCTGCACCATAGAAATATCATCACATTTCTATGGACCACAAACTGGGAGCTGTACTCCTGTGGGAGGTTCTAACATTCTAGTCAGAACCTGAGGAATGCCCCAGGGTGGAGTTTCTCGGACTGGACCCGCAGTTAGGCGTCCGTCCCTGGGCTGTGTTGGGCCAGACATCCAACTACAGGCTGTGGAAGTCTCTTTCACTTGTCTGACTACAGACGGGTGTAGACAGAGTTGTAGGATAAACAGTGCAGACAACATTCTGTTAGGCCAAATGTTCTCTGCTGCATGCTGCAGTGCAGCAGAGCAAACGTTCCTGGCTGTAGCGGCTGGTCCGGAGGTATTACTGGCCTCTGTGGGCCTCATTAGCACCTCTGAAATGAGCCCCATTACCTTTACATTTTCTCCCTCTCTTATTTTGATATGATACATATCACCTCCCTCTGCCCCTAGGGATGTGTATCCATATTCACAGCCAGTTTCCACGTCAAACTAGCCGACTCTGCAGGGTCACACTGATGGACCGTAAGGGCTTTGTTATCTTTAGGAAACAGTACGGGGGAGTGGAGGTGTAAAGGTCCTTTACTCCCATATAAAAAACTAACATTCATTCCAATTTCCTACGGGGGTATATACTGTAGTTAAAGAACCCATCCGCCTCTCTCATTTGTACTGAGGAGGCCAGGTGAATGTCATTTGTCATCATAGTGCTATATCATCGCATTCTTACAGGCAACATGGGATAGAGAATACACATTAGTGTGAGAGAATATCAGGGATAACATCCATGATCTCAGTCACATGGGATGTACACTCAAAAGAAAATGTTCCTGAAGGCACCTTTAGGGGCTCCTCAGATTGCAACACCGGCAGAACCCCTAAAGGTGCCTTCAGGAACCTTTTCCCTGAGGAACCTTTTTAAAAGGCTCCTCGTATAACTTTAGAGTTTTACATTTTTGTAGGAACCTTTTATGTCCCATGTGTTCTATTAATAATAACAATAATAATTAACAATAATAATACAAAAAAAACATTGAGTGGCAAACTTGTAAAGTCACAAATGAATTGTATTAACTTTGAAAGTTACAGAAATCCAAATATGCAATCAATAAATGAAAACACAATAACAATTATTGTTATTAACTTTCCCAATCAAAAGACCCCATCTTACAGATACAAATGATATGTTTAGATACGTAAAAAATATTTCGCAGGCCAATAATAAAACCCATAGGCATGTAGAGACACTAAAAGCATTAGCACATTGAATAACAGCTTCTAAGTGGTTTGTAATTTGAGTAGTTTGGCTGTTACAACTGACCTCCCTTACTTCGTGCTCTGGTCTCCCCTATCCCTTTCCGCAGCAAAAAGTTTGCCATTCAACTTTTATTTAGCAATTTACCTCCCTCATCAATTCCCACAGAACATTTCTGAATGCACAGCATAGTGCTTTTCACTGATGCTGCATACTAAATATGAAAAATGAAATGGACACACATTGCCAGTCCCAATAACATGGAGATGTCCTCAGGCTCTTCAGTGAGTAGCTCCTCTCCATCCAGGAAGACTTGGACGTGGCTCTCATCCTCAAAGGGATTCCCAACTATTCTTATGGTAGGTGATGGGAACTTTACAAACTGTAAGAATAATAAAATAAAAAATAAGATTAAGGTTGCTCAAGTCATATTTCTAAGTAAGTTAACAACATAGCACATCGAGAGCATCCTGACTGGTTGCATCACTGCCTGTTATGGCAACTGCTAAACCTCTAACCGCAAGGCACTACAGAGGGTAGTGCGTACGGCCCAGTACAACACTGGGGCCAAGCTTCCTGCCATCCAGGACCTCAATACCAGGCAGTGTCAGAGGAAGGACCTAAAAATTGTCAAAGACTCCAGCCACCCTAGTCATAGGCTATATACGGGGGGTACCGGTACCGCATGGCAAGAGGTACCGGAGCGCCAAGTCTAGGTAAAAAAGGCTTCTTAACAGCTTCCACCCCCAAGCCATAAGACTCCTGAATAGAATCAAATGGCTAACCAGACTATTTGCATTGCCCCCCCCTCCCCTCCCCTCTTTTACGCTGCTGCTACTCTTTTTCTTTCTTTTTTTTCTTTAAACTTTATTTAACCAGGCAAGTCATACTTATGTCATGCAATAAAATGCAAATTAATTACTTAAAAATCACACAATGTGATTTTCTGGATTGCTGTTTTAGATTCTGTCTCTCACAGTTGAAGTGTACCTATGATAAAAATTACAGACCTCTACATGCTTTGTAAGTAGGAAAACCTGCAAAATCGGCAGTGTATCAAATACTTCTTCTCCCCACTGTACCTATGTAAGAATGGTGTTCATTGACTACAGCTCAGCATTTAACAGCATAGTACCCTCCAAACAAAGCTTTAGATCCTGGGCCTCGACCCTGCCCTGTGCAACTGGGACCTGAACTTTCTGATGGGTCACCCCCAGGTGGTGAAGGTAGGAAACAACATTTCCACCCTGCTGATCCTCAACACCGGTGCCCCACAAGGGTGCGTTCTCAGTGCTCTCCTGTACTCCCTCTTCACCCATGACTGCGTGGCCATGCATGCTTCCAACTCAATCATCAAGTTTGCCGACGCACTAGAGTGGTAGGCCTGGTTGCCAATAACGATGAGTGGTGAGGGACCTCGGAGTGTGGTGTCAGGAAAATAACCTCTCACTCAACGTCAACAAAACAAAGAAGATGATCGTGGACTTCAGGAAACAGCAGAGGGAGCACCCTCTATCCACATCGATGGGACAGAAGTGGAGAAGGTGGAACGTTTTAAGTTCCTCATCGTACACATCACGGACAGTCTGAAATGGTCCACCCACACACAAACAGCGTGGTGAAGAATGTGCACCAGCACCTCTTCAACCTCAGGAGGCTGAAGAAATTTGTCTTGTCATCTAAAACACTCACAAACTTTTACAGATGCACAATCGAGAGCATCCTGTCGGGCTGTATCACCGCCTGGTACTGTAATTGCACCGCCCTCGACCACAAGGCTCTCCAGAGGGTAAACAACCTGCCCTCCAGGACACCTACTGCACCCGATGTCACAGGAAGGCCAAAAAGATCATCAAGGACAACAACCACCCGAGCCACTGCCTGTTCACCCCGTTATCATCCAGAAGGCGAGGTCAGTACAGGTGCATTAAAGCTGGGACTGAGAAACTGAAAAACAGCTTCTATCTCAAGGCCATCAGACTGTTAAACAGCCATCACTAACATAGAGAAGCTGCTGCCAACATACAGACTCAAATCTCTGGCCACTTAAATAAACAGACTTAATAAATGTATCAGTAGTCACTTTAAATAATGCCACTTTAATAATGTTTACATATCATACATTACTCAACTCATATAAATATACTGTATTCTATACCATGTACTGCATCTTGCCTATGCTGCACACCATTGCTCATCCATATGTTTATATGTACATATTCTTATTCCTCCCTTTACATTTGTGTGTATTTGTTGTACTCAACAAGTCTAAAGAAGCCCAGTTGTATTACTTCTTTAATCAGAACAACAGTTTTCAGCTGTGCTACCATAATTGCAAAAGGGTTTTCTAATGATCAATTAGCCTTTTAAAATGATAATCTTGGATTAGCTAACACAACGTGCCATTTGAACACATGCATGATGGTTGCTGATAATGGGCCTCTGTACGCCTATGTAGATATTCCATTAAACATCAGCCATTTACAGCTAACTGGAACTAACTGTAAACTCACCCCATTCCATACAAATGTGCGCAACCGCAACATTAGACGAGGCTACAAAGAAAACTAATGGGACTGTAGCGACTGTGTTGACTTCAAAATCAGGGGTGTGAATTAGGTTTCTATTCAAGCGTTGATCGACATGGTAATAGCTCTATAGTATTGGAGAAAAGTTGAAAAAAACGGACCCTCATTTACATCTAGACATGTCATGTCGTAACGTTCAGCACGCATAAAGCAACTATTTCTGTCTTACAATCTCTCTCCACCAGGTGTAGCACTTCTCTCATCGTTTAAAAACAAGAAATGGACAGTGACGGGGGTAAAGGGGGGATACCTAGTCAATTTTGCGTCATCATTGCATGCGATCATCATTCTCAAAGCCGCTGATTACTTCTAAGATCACTTTTGCACCGCCCTAAAAACCCGATTCAAATTCGACACAAATCTTCAAATAGGTATGTAATGACACATTATATAAACTCTTTATAGTGTTTTACTTACATTTTAGAGGCGATAAGGTGATAAATTGGACAGATCAAGTGAAAAAAGGCAATTTTCCCACACAACATCTCTCCTTCTCACTATCACGCATTAGTTTCGCTTCCCCACCCGCCATTTTTAAAAAGACCCGACGGGGCTCATTGCCTGCTTGAATTATGCAGAAACGGGCAGCGTTTAGGTCATGTAATTGATTCTTTTGGAAAGGGGAGAAATTGTGCTTTACAATGGTATTGACATTACAGTTAATCTGGAAGTATTATGTTTTGGGACGCTAAGAACCTTAAGGTAAATGTTTTACCTTAAAATTTCCTGAAGGATCCTGCAGGAACCATTTATTTTTAGAGTGTAGTACAGGTTTGTGCAAATTTCATTAAAGACGAACATCAACACATTGGCACTAAGACAAAACATCAAAAGAAGCGGAACCGGCATTAAGTCTTTCAAAATGCAAACTGAAATCCAATATGCTCAGGATTTCTCACTTTCTTCCATTCCTTTTGGCAGCAAAGCAGTTTTCATTAGTCACAGATCATATTGAATATTTTATTTTATTTTACAACAAACAGATTTCTATCAGATTAGCTGTGTAATGGCTTCAGTTTCACAGTCTTACCGTTCTAAGAGTTTCTGAAGTGTTTTTGATAAAGCTATCATTTTCAAGCCATCCCCAATTCAATTTCGACTCAACTGTTGTAAATAATTAAAGGCCCAATGCAGCCATTTTTTTTTACATCAATATCACATAATTTCTGGGTAACAATGAAGTACCTTATTGTAATAGATTTTCATTGAAATGGGCATCAATACTGAAAACTAGATTTTATTGGCAGAGAGGCTGGGAACAACATTTTTATTGGTCTAATAACCAATTTACCGCATGGTGATGTAACCATGGAAAGCTGAACCTCCCGCCCATGAAAATCTGCTGATTAGAAGGTCCTGTGTATATTGTATTTTCAACCAGCAACTAACAGGACATTGTTTCACACTATCACAGTGTTAGTTTCATCAGCTCTTGTAGAATATGATACAAACACAGGGAAAAAAATATTTTGACTGCACTGGGTCTTTAATCGTGTAGCCTGTCTTAAAATATGCTGAATTGCCCAGTGTAATGGAAATACCATGGGTTAGAAAGCAGGAGGTTTTGTCAAACAAATTTCCTGCGAAATAGATATTTTCTTTCTAGAATGTTCTTATGACATTGCGATTTGTCTTTTAAGTCGGCAGTATTTTCAATGGTTTGAACATCCTATCCTCTGCCTGGTCATTCAAGTATCAATGGAAGAGAACTTGTGCCATCCAGTTGTCACACAGTATTACTTTTACTACTTTTAGACTTCTACAGTAATGGTCAATGTCATTGCCAGACATGTTCTTAGTGGAGCCGCTCTGACACACTTGTTCTATCCTGTCATAGAGATTGCATGTGGCTGATTTGGACCCATAACATTGAATTTCACTTTAGGACTGTATCACTTGTTTATGCTCCTTTCTGTGTCAAACCAGTTTTTGATAACTCACTTATGAACCAGATTTTCCATTACAAATAGGGCCTTGAACATTAACAATTGCCCATCATGTAAATAGTATCAATGTAGACGATAATCTGAGCAAACTCCATATTTGAGCATGCACCAATCTTGGCTATTTTCTACAGGTTGATGAAGTATTTCAAATGTAGACCTGTAGTTCTGTTTTTTTTATCAGCAACTGTAACATCCAATGTAATCAGTGCTTTATGTTTCAGGTAGACCACTACATTTGCCTGGAATAAATCTAAGTAATCACAAGTAATCTAATCTAGTATAATCTTATTTGAGGTCCATTTTATAGATTATACAGTGAATTAAAATGATCTGGCAAGCTGCAAATCAGATAAAGGATCAAATAGTTGCTTTATAAAATCACAATTACACTGAGATCTAACTTAAGATCTCCTGTGGGGTCTTAAAATCCAACCTCTGATCAGAGTACACACAGTGCAGTACAGCACATCATAAATGGTAACTAAATATTAGTGTCATGGACAATATTTTCTTACTTTTATTCCTGTCAGATTTAGTTAAATAGATTAATTTTATTGTGTTTGATAGAATTCAGTGATAAAGTGAGCCCTCAAAGTCTAAAGCCTTCAAACTCAACTCTGGACCGCGAAGCCAGTTCCCCTGAATCTTTTTATTGTTTCCCTCTAATCAGGGACTGATTTAGACCTGAGACACCAGGTGTGTGCAATTAATAATCAGGTAGAACAGAAAACCAGTGGGCTCCGGACTTCGTAGGGTAAGAGTTGAATACCCCTGGTCCTGAGTATCTGTATTTTCTCCTGCTAATTCCTCCGATTACTTTATTGGAGTTCCCGACACCTTTGACCCATATTGCATCCAAGCAGGATATTAGGGAAAGTTATTTAGTTCATCTCTAACATCAGTGCATAGGCATTATTGTATTTTTATTTGATGGGATCCTCTTCATTGAACTGATATCATGTCCTGTAATCCAAATTGGTCCAGTATTTTTTTTTTTTATTATTTTTTATTTCACCTTTATTTAAACCAGGTAGGCTAGTTGAGAACAAGTTCTCATTTGCAACTGCGACCTGGCCAAGATAAAGCTTAGCAGTGTGAGCAGACAACACAGAGTTACACATGGAGTAAACAATTAACAAGTCAATAACACAGTACAAAAAAGGCGAGTCTATATACATTGTGTGCAAAAGGCATGAGGAGGTATGCGAATAATTACAACCTTGCAGATTAGCACTGGAGTGATAAATGATCAGATGGTCATGTACAGGTAGAGATACTGGTGTGCAAAAGAGCAGAAAAGTAAATAAATAAAAACAGTGTGGGGATGAGGTAGGTGAAAATGGGTGGATTATTTACCAATAGACTATGTACAGCTGCAGCGATCGGTTAGCTGCTCAGATAGCACATGTTTGAAGTTGGTGAGGGAGATAAAAGTCTCCAACTTCAGGGATTTTTGCAATTCGTTCCAGTCACAGGCAGCAGAGTACTGGAACGAAAGGCGGCCAAATGAGGTGTTGGCTTTAGGGATGATCAGTGAGATACACCTGCTGGAGCGCATGCTACGGATGGGTGTTGCCATCGTGACCAGTGAACTGAGATAAGGCGGAGCTTTACCTAGCATGGACTTGTAGATGACCTGGAGCCAGTGGGTCTGGCGACGAATATGTAGCGAGGGCCAGCCGACTAGAGCATACAAGTCGCAGTGGTGGGTGGTATAAGGTGCTTTAGTGACAAAACGGATGGCACTGTGATAAACTGCATCCAGTTTGCTGAGTAGAGTGTTGGAGGCAATTTTGTAGATGACATCAACCGAAGTCGAGGATCGGTAGGATAGTCAGTTTTACTAGGGTAAGTTTGGCGGCGTGAGTGAAGGAGGCTTTGTTGCGGAATAGAAAGCCGACTCTTGATTTGATTTTCGATTGGAGATGTTTGATATGAGTCTGGAAGGAGAGTTTACAGTCTAGCCAGACACCTAGGTACTTATAGGTGTCCACATATTCAAGGTCGGAACCATCCAGGGTGGTGATGCTCGTCGGGCATGCGGGTGCAGGCAGCGATCGGTTGAAAAGCATGCATTTGGTTTTACTAGCGTTTAAGAGCAGTTGGAGGCCACGGAAGGAGTGTTGTATGGCATTGAAGCTCGTTTGGAGGTTAGATGTCCAAGGACGTGTCCAAGGACGGTGGAAGGGCGTGTCCAAGGACGGGCCGGAAGTATATAGAACGATGTCGTCTGCGTGGATCAGGGAATCGCCCGCAGCAAGAGCAACATCATTGATATATACAGAGAAAAGAGTCGGCCCGAGAATTGAACCCTGTGGCACCCCCATAGAGACTGCCAGAGGACCGGACAGCATGCCCTCCGATTTGACACACTGAACTCTGTCTGCAAAGTAATTGGTGAACCAGGCAAGGCAGTCATCCGAAAAACCGAGGCTACTGAGTCTGCCGATAAGAATATGGTGATTGACAGAGTCGAAAGCCTTGGCAAGGTTGATGAAGATGGCTGCACAGTACTGTCTTTTATCAATGGCGGTTATGATATCGTTTAGTACCTTGAGTGTGGCTGAGGTGCACCCGTGACCGGCTCGGAAACCAGATTGCACAGTGGAGAAGGTACGGTGGGATTCGAGATGGTCAGTGACCTGTTTGTTGACTTGGCTTTCGAAGACCTTAGATAGGCAGGGCAGGATGGATATAGGTCTGTAACAGTTTGGGTCCAGGGTGTCTCCCCCTTTGAAGAGGGGGATGACTGCGGCAGCTTTCCAATCCTTGGGGATCTCAGACGATATGAGAGAGAGGTTGAACAGGCTGGTAATAGGGGTTGCGACAATGGCGGCGGATAGTTTCAGAAATAGAGGGTCCAGATTGTCAAGCCCAGCTGATTTGTACGGGTCCAGGTTTTGCAGCTCTTTCAGAACATCTGCTATCTGGATTTGGGTAAAGGAGAACCTGGAAGGGCTTGGGCGAGAAGCTGCGGTGGGGGCGGAGCGGTTGGCCGATGTTGGAGTAGCCAGGCGGAAGGCATGGCCAGCCGTTGAGAAATGCTTGTTGAAGTTTTCGATAATCATGGATTTATCGGTGGTGACCGTGTTACCTAGCCTCAGTGCAGTGGGCAGCTGGGAGGAGGTGCTCTTGTTCTCCATGGACTTCACAGTGTCCCTGAACTTTTTGGAGTTGGAGCTACAGGATGCAAACTTCTGCCTGAAGAAGCTGGCCTTAGCTTTCCTGACTGACTGCGTGTATTGGTTCCTGACTTCCCTGAACAGTTGCATATCGCGGGGACTATTCGATGCTATTGCAGTCCGCCACAGGATGTTTTTGTGCTGGTCGAGGGCAGTCAGGTCTGGAGTGAACCAAGGGCTGTATCTGTTCTTGGTTCTGCATTTTTTGAACGGAGCATGCTTATCTAAAATGGTGAGGAAGTTACTTTTAAAGAATGACCAGGCATCCTCAACTGACGGGATGAGGTCAATGTCCTTCCAGGATACGCGGGCCAGGTCGATTAGGAAGGCCTGCTCACAGAAGTGTTTTAGGGAGCGTTTGACAGTGATGAGGGGTGGTCGTTACAGGCAGTGAGGCAGTGATCGCTGAGATCCTGGTTGAAGACAGCGGAGGTGTATCTGGAGGGCCAGTTGGTCAGGATGACGTCTATGAGGGTGCCTTTGGTTGTAGGACTGCCGGGGTGTTAAGCATATCCCAGTTTAGGTCACCTAAAAGAACAAACTCTGAAGCTAGATGGGGGCGATCAATTCCCAAATGGTGTCCAGGGCACAGCTGGGAGCTGAGGGGGCGACTCGGTTCACCTTCTGACAGGCGCCACAACAGTGAGAGACTTATTTCTGGAGAGAGTAATTTTCAAAATTAGTAGTTCGAACTGTTTGGGTATGGACCTGGAAAGTATGACATTACATTTACATTACATTTAAGTCATTTAGCAGACGCTCTTATCCAGAGCGACTTACAAATTGGTGAATTCACCTTCTGACATCCAGTGGAACAGCCACTTTACAATAGTGCATCTAAATCATTAAGGGGGGGGTGGTGAGAAGGATTACTGACATTACTTTGCAGGCTATCTCTGCAGTAGACTGTAACTCCTCCCCCTTTGGCAGTTCTATCTTGACGGAAGATGTTATAGTTGGGTATGGAAATCTCAGAATTTTTGGTGGCCTTCCTGAGCCAGGACTCAGACATGGCAAGGACATCAGGGTTAGGAGAGTGTGCTAAAGCGGTGAGTAAAACAAACTTAGGGAGGAGGCTTCTGATGTTGACATGCATGAAACCAAGGCTTTTTCGATCACAGAAGTCAACAAATGAGGGTGCCTGGGGACATGCAGGGCCTGGGTTTACCTCCACATCACCCGCTGAACAGAGAAGGAGTAGTATGAGGGAGAGGCTATGTCTATGGCGACCGACGGGCGTGGGCAACCAAGACGAGCACCGTGTGATAACAAACATTGCTTCTGACGAGACCCGGCGTAGAGGAGAGAAGGAACAAACAAACAAAATAAACAATAATAGGAGGACAGGGAAGTGAAAAGGGATTAGTAAACCAGACAGGAATGTTGGGTGAAACTGAAGAGGAAGAGGAGAAACTGGGAAGGATTAAACACAAGACAGCTTCAAAGCATCATCTTGGCTGGGACTGCCTGACAAACCGTCAGATATTTTCTTCATCTGAAGAATCCCCTTTACTCTCATTCCTTTCGTCGAATCAACTTCCTTGTGTCTTGTAAAGATTGAAGGAGAAGCTGGAGTGAAAATGGATTGACTGGAGTTGCCTTCTCTGTAGTCAGATAACTCCCAGCTGTAATATTGCCTATGAGGTAATGCCTTGGGCATGTAACAAACCATTGATTCTATCTCACTATGTGGTCATTCAGCAGTAGGCTATGCATATAATGTATATTATTATTTTCTCTCACCTGTAAAGTGTGAATGGTGTGAAAAACTCAAACTAGCTTGACAAATGTTTGTAGGCTGACCGACAAACTGAACAAAAGAGCAGGGAGAGTTTTAATGGGCTCACCCTGCCTTACTAATAAGCTAAATTTCAAGAGCTAAGAGGATTATGTTTTGTTTCAAGTAAATGAGATTTATCAGACAGTGATTTCATGCTCTTGGTGCTGAGATTGGGAGTGGGGCAAAAGTTCACTCCTGTAATTCCCACCTACTGCCCAACAATAACATAATTAAACTCGTATGACTTCTGACACATGCAGAGGCTTTTGAGCTACGGTTCTTTCTTAAAGCTACTAAGAGCAGTCTCCTGCACGCTATGGCTTTCTGCAACTGTATGAGTGTTACGCAAGCTTCCGCAATCTGCTAGGCAGATATCATCCATCTACAATCTAAACAGCCCATGGATTATTCAAAAAAGCTTTTTTGGATGTACCTTACTGTTCAGTTTTGTTCTTCACCTTAAAATATGGGGGAAATAGTTTTATATGAGCCTATAAATTTTCATATTTCCCATTATCTGACATTTCTGTATAGTCCTCCTGAGGCCTTTTGCCTCTTACCTCACCGTACTGTCAAACAGTTGAACAATAACCTTGTGGAGAGGTGAGGTGAGAGGGATTGAGGGATAATAATACAGTCTCAGGTGCTCCAGTGCATTGTGGGCCAAGCCAAACCTTCAGATGCTTCCTCTGACCTGACAGCACTTAGTCTATTCATTCCATCTATGGCTGATCAATCACAATCTGTCCACAATCCAATGGATTTTAGTTTGATTGAAAAGAAAGCGTACTGTCTTGTTTATGTTCCCTCTGTTATTTCATTTTGTCTTTATAAGAAGCTCTGCTTCCAAAATCAGTCAAGTGAGAAACGTCTTTATGATGCAGCCATGGCAAATTTTGCCTGCTGGGATACGATAATGACTAGCATTTTTACCAACTTCTTTCCCATCCTAACTCAAAACATAAACATGCAAAAACATATTTCTCACGAGAAAGAAACATAACTGGAGTTGTTTTCCTGACTGTGAGTTCCCTTGTGGTATGGTAACTCACCATGACGTTGTGACAGATAGCAGAGTTGGTCTGACATGAATTAAATCTGAAATGAGAGCCAAAAGCTAAACCCTTGCCAAAGAGCAGAGCCTTGGACGCCGTCCCGCTGGTGTGAAAAATGAGAGCCCCAACTAACCCCCTCCAGTCCACACATACCTAACCCCACAGTGATCAGTGACCAGGTGTATTGGTCATGATAAACACAAAAACGTTTTTTTTTTGTCACAATGGACAGATTTTTCACATTGTTGGCTTGGGTATTCAAACCAGAAACCTTTTGGTTACTGGCCCAACTCTCTAACCACTAGGCTATGTGCCCCTTCTGGGAAGGATGATTATCCTCCCATACTCTTGCACACACACAAGCATACACACACATACATATACTATACACACACAAACATGCTTCTGTTGGGTCTGTTTGGACTTATAACATGGGAGTCCAATAACCTGTTTCTTATCATCCTCTCTACATTACCTGAGTAATGATGGAGAGCAGTTAGATGGTAGGACAACAGTTGGGCTGGACAATACCTTTTAAATCATAATTTAGAGACTAAATATGAACAGGGTAGAGCAGTCTTACCTTGGTCACATGGACAAACTCTAAATTAGTCCAAAAAATATAAACATCATTCAGTAATCATGACTTATTTTTGTCTTCCCACATCAATGCAGTGCATTCGGAAAGTATTCAGATCCCTTGACTTTTTACAATTCTTTTTAAGTTACAGCCTTCTTCTAAAATGGATTAAATCGTTTTCCCCCTCATCAATCTCCACGAAATACAGATTTGTTTTTGCTAATTTATAAAAAATAAAAATTGATATCACATTTACATAAGTATCTGACCCTTTACTCAGTAATTTGTTGAAGCACCTTTGACAGTGATCACAGCCTTGAGTCTTCTTGGGGATGACGTTACAAGCTTGGCACACCTGTATTTGGGGAGTTTCTCCCATTCTTCTCTCTGAAGATCCTTTCAAGCTCTGTCAGATTGGATGGGGAGCATCACTGCACAGCTATCTTCAGGTCTCTCCGGAGATGTTTGATCGGGTACAAGTCCGGGTTCTTGCTGGGCCACTCAAGGACATTCAGAGACTTGTGCCGAAGCCACTTCTGCATTCTTTTGGCTGTGTGCTTAGGGTCGTTGTTCTGTTGGAAAGGTGAACCTTTGCCCCAATCTGAGGTCCTGAGCGCTCTGGAACAGGTTTTATAAAGGATCTCTCTGTACTTTGCTTTGTTCATCTTTCCCTCAATCCTGACTCCCAGTCCCTGCCGCTGACAAATATCCCCACAGAATGATGCTGCCACCACCATGCTTCAACTTAGGGATGGTGCCAGGTTTCCTCCAGGTGTGACGCTTGGCATTCTGGCCATATAGTTCAATCTTGATTTCGTCAGAGAAGTCCTTTAGGTGCCTTTTTGGAAATCTCCAAGCGGGCTATCATGTGCTTTTTTGTGTGCTTTTTTTACTGCTTTTTTACTGAGGAGTGGCTTCCATCTGGCCACTCTACCATAAAGGCCTGATTGGTGGAGTGCTGCAGAGATGGTTGTCCTTCTTGAAGGTTCTCCCATCTCCACAGAGGAACTCGGGAGCTCTGTCAGAGTGAGCATCGGGTTCTTGGTTCCCTCCATGACCAAGGCCCTTCTCCCCCTTTTGCTCAGTTTGGCCGAGCGGCCAGCTCTAGGAAGAGTCTGGGTGGTTCCAAACTTCTTCCATTTAGGAAAGACAGAGGCCACTGTGTTCTTGAGGACCTTCAATGACGCAGAAATGTTTAAGCATTGAAGGTCCCTTCCCCAGATCTGTGCCACGACACAATCCTGTCTCGGAGTTCAATGGACAATTCCTTCGAACTCATGGCTGTGTTTTTGCTCTGACATGCACTGTCAACTGTAGGACCTTATATAGACAGTTGTGTGCTTTTCCTAATCATGTCCAATCCTTTGAATTTACCACAGGTGGACTCAAATCAAGTTGAAAAAACATCTCAAGGATGATCAATGGAAACAGTATACACCTGAGCTCAATTTCCAAGTTCCATAGCAAAGGGTCTGAATACTTATGTAAATAAGCTATTTCTGTTTCAAATTTTGGATAAATTTGCAAAAATGTCTGTTTTTCGATTTGTGATTATGGGGTATTGTACACACAAGATTGATGAGGAAAAAAGTTATTTAATCCATTTCAGAATAAGGCTGTAACGTAAAAAAATGTGGAAAAAAGGAAGGGGTCTGAATACTTTCCAAATGCACCATTAACTTCAATTTAAGAAACCTTGATTTCCCTAGTGAAAGTGGAATCTCCATCTCACAGTGCATGTCTCTCTGCTGCCAGTCAGTTTGCTGTGAATGTGACATTGACAATCCAGTGGTGGTGAGTCAGACTCTGTATCATGTGACTTTAGAAGGGTATCCAGTCCACTCCCGATCAGGGCCACAGTGCCCTTGGTTCAGCCTACGCACTGTCTATTAGCAAGCATTACAGCCCTACAAGGCTCTTGCAGGTCCCTCCCAGCTCCCAGCCTGTCTTTGCATTAGCTTAGGCTTCAAGGTCCTTCTGCTTTTACAGACAGAGGAGAGCCCTGCTTAGAATGGTGGTGTTCTGAAGGTCAACCTGCACTTCATTGATTGTTCAATTTTATTGCACTGGATAGATTGGATTCTAACTTTTGAGCTGACGCTGGTCCATTGTGGGGAAAAAACATACATTTATCTGAAATAAAGGTTCAGAGAGTAGAGCCTACAGCTCTCTAACAGAAATCAGTAATTTAATTAATTCATTAAAATGTATAATCCCAGAGTGGTAATGGGAAAGAGAGGTTATTTCTGAAGCAGACGAACAGAGCTGTGTGTGATTGTCGATAAAGACAAACAACATTAAGCTGCCAGGTGTGATAGGGTGATCCAGTGGACCATTGGCTGAGACACGTGTGGCTATTGACTGGACAGGATCAGTCATGAGCTATAAACAGGTTTCCAAAAGACGGCTTCACTTCCAAGGTAGTTATAGTCAATTAACTAATCACTGATCATAATCTTGATGTGATTGGCCTGACTGAAACATGGCTTAAACCTGATGAATTTACTGTGTTAAATGAGGCCTCTACTCCTGGTTACACTGGAGACCATATCCCCTGCGCATCCCACAAATACGGAAGTGTTGCTAACATTTACGATAGCAAATTTAAATTTGCCTCCCAAAAAATGACTGCGTTTTTTTGTCTCTTGAACTACTAGTCATGAAATCTATGCAGCCTACTAAATCACTTTTTATAGCTTCTGTTTATAGGCCTCCTGGACCGTATACTGCGTTCCTTACTGAGGTCCCTGAATTCCTATCAGACCTTGTAGTCATGGCAGATAATGTTCCCATTTTTGGTGACTTTAATATTCACTTGGAAATGTCCACAGACCCACTCCAAAAGGCTTTTGGAGGCATCATCAACTCAGTAGGTTTTGTCCAACATGTCTCCAGACCTACTCACTACCACAGTCATACTCTGGACCTAGTTTTGTCCAGTGGAATAAATATTGTGGATCTTAATGTTTTCCTCATAATCCTGGACTATCGGACCACCATTTTATTACAGTTGCACCTACCCAAGGACGTCAGAGTACAAAAATTGGTTAACTACCTAACTGAGGAACTAAATTTAACCTTGCGTAATACCTTAGATGCAGTCGCACCCCTAAAAACAAAAAACATTTGTCATAAGAAACTAGCTCCCTGGTATACAGAAAATACCCGAGCCCTGAAGCAAGCTTAGAGAAATTTGCAACGGAAATGGCGCTACACCAAACTGGACTGTCTTCCGACATTTTTTCACTGCTGCTCGATCATCCTATTATTTTAATTGAGGAGAATACAAAACTCCTACATTTATTTTTGATACTGTCGCAAAGCTAACGAAAAAGCACCATTCCCCAAGAGAGGATGGCCTTCACTTCAGCAGTGATAAATTCATCAACTTCTTTGACGAAAAGATCATGATCCTTAGAAAGCAAATTACGGACTCCTCTTTAAATCTGCATATTTCTCCAAAGCTCTACAAATCTGTCATTCTGCCCCTGAACAGGCAGTTAACCCACTGTTCCTAGGCCGTCATTGAAAATAATAATTTGTTCTTAACTGACTTGCCTACTTAAATAAAGGTAAAATAAAAATAAATAAAACATTTACAACCCCGTTCTGCGTTGTTTTCAGTGTACATGTTGTAGGTCACTGTTGTCCGTGTATTTTGTATTTTGCTGGACTGTTTAAGTTCCCCCTGTTTGGGGCTTTTGTTTGGGTTGGCGTCATTTCACCGTTGTGATGCAAATAAAGTAGCGCTACCCTGAACTCTCTGCTTCCTGCTCCTAACTTCTTCCTCCACTACAACCCGGGCGTTACAGAATCCCGCACCATTAAAGAATGGAGTCAGCAGGAGCAGCTGCCAACCCCCTCCCATCGATGGAGGAACGTGTCCTCCACCACACCACCGTCCTCCATCAGATAGGATCTGCGATGGACCAGATGATGGAGAGAATGGACCGATGTGAGAGGAGTGGTCTCCTCTCTCCACCTTCGGTTCCTCCAGCTCTGGATCCCCCTTCTCCTCTCTCCCCCTCCGGCTCCAGCGCTCTCCGTCTTGAGCTCCCGAGGGACTATGATGGAGCGGTGGCAGGGTGTCAGGGGATCCTGCTCCAACTGGAACTGTACCTGGCGACAGTGAGGCCCACTCCCTCAGGAGCGGAGAGGGTGAGTGTCTTCGTCTCTTGCCTGACGGGTCGTGCTCTGGAGTGGGCGAACGAGGTCTGGAATGGCCCAGACTCGGAGAAGTAGCGCTACCTTGAACTCTCTGCTTCCTGCACCTAACTTCACCCAGAACACCCTGTTGGTCATGTTTGTGTGAATTTCTTTTCTTGATGTTTTTCCCCTCTTCCCAGCATAAGGCGCTAGTCGATTCAGGTGCAGCTGGGAACTTTATGGATCGCGGACTCGCCATCAAGCTGGGTGTTCTGCTCGTGCCGATAGATTCTCCCTTCCCCATGCACTCCCTAGACAGCCGGCCGTTAGGGTCAGGGTTGGTCAGGGAGGCCACGGTTCCACTGGACATGGTGATGCAGGAGAATCATAGGGAGCGAATTAGTCTGTTCATTATCGATCCACCTGCGTTTCCAGTGGTGCTGGGGATTCCCTGGCTGGCTAGTCACAATCCTAAGATTTCGTGGAGACAGGGGGTTCTCCAGGGGTGGTCAGAGGAGTGTTCTGGGAGTTTCCATCGGTGCCACATCGTTGGAGAGTCCAGACCAGGGTTACACGGTGCACATCCCCCCTGAAATTGTTGATTTGGCAATCGCTTTCAGTAAGAAGAGAGCGACTAAATTACCACCTCATCGACAGGGGGATTGCACGATAAATCTCCAGGTAAACGCTGCGCTTCCCAAGAGTCACGTGTACCCATTGTCCCAGGAGGAGACGTTGGCTATGGAGACATATGTCACGGAATCTCTGGGGCAGGGGTACATTCAGCCCTCCATCTCACCCGTCTCCTCAAGTTTCTTTTTTGTGAAGAAAAAGGAGGGAGGTCTGCACCCGTGCAGAATATTGATTATAGAGGTCTAAATGCCATCACAGTGGGGTTTAGTTACCCACTACCGGTCATCGTCACCGGCCTACTAGCTGCCACTGATCCCTTTTCCCCCTTTTCTGTTTATTAGTTGCACCTGTGTTTAGTTTAGGATAATTGGTTGGGCTTTATTTACCAGCCGGCCCGCCTGCTGGTTGTGCAGGATTGTTTTCAGTGTACACGTTGTACATGGCTGTAGGTCACTGTTGTCCGTGTATTTTGCTTGACTGTTTAAGTTCCCGGTGTTTGGGGCATTTGTTTGGGTTGGCTTCGTTTCACCGTTGTGGTGCAAATAAAGTAGCTCTACCCTGAACTCTCTGAATTTCTACGCAAACAGCTGGAGGCAGGGCTTTCTCCTATAGAGCAAAATCTTTATGCAATGGTCTGCCTATCCATATGAGAGACGCTGACTTGGTCTCAACCTTTAAGTCTTTATTGAAGACTCATCTCTTCCGTAGGTCCTATGATTGAGTGTAGTTTGGCCCAGGGGTGTGAAGGTGAACGGAAAGGCACTGGAGCGATGAATCGCCCTTGCTGTCTTTGCCAGTCCGATTCCCCTCTCTCCACAGGGATTCTCTGCCTCTAACCCTATTACGGGGGCTGAGTCACTGGCTTACTGGTGCTCTTCCATGCCGTCCCTAGGATGGGTGCGTCACTTGAGTGGGTTGAGTCACTGACATGATCTTCCTGTCCGGGTTGGCGCCCCCTCGGTTTCATGCGTGGGGGAGATCTTTGTGGGCTATACTCTGCCTTGTCTCAGGGTAGTAGGTTGGTGGTTGAAGACATCCCTCTAGTGGTGTGGGGGCTGTGCTTTGCCAAAGTGGGTGGGGTTATATCCTTTCTGTTTGGCCCTGTACGGGGGTATCGTCGGACAGGGCCACAGTGTCTCCCGACCGTTCCTGTCTCAGCCTCCAGTATTTATGCTTCAGTAGTTTGTGTCGGGGGGCTAGGGTCAGTCTGTTATATCTGGAGTATTTTTATCCTGTCTTATCCGGTGTCCTTTCTGAATTTAAGCATGCTCCCTCTAATTCTCTCTATCTCTTTTTCTCTCTCTCCTTCTCTCTCTCTTTCTCTCTCTCTTCTCTCTGAGGACCTGAGCCCTAGGACCATACCTCAGGACTACCTGGCCTGATGACTCCTTGCTGTCCCCAGTCCACCTTGTCATTCTGCTGCTCCAGTTTCAACTGTTCTACCTGCGGCTATGGAACCTTGACCTGTTTACTGGACGTGCTACCTTGTCCCGAATCTGCTGTTTTGGACTCTCTCTCTACAGCACCTGCTGCCTCTTAACTCTGAATGATTGGCTATGAAAAGCCAACTGACATTTACTCCTGAGGTGCTGAGGTGGAAGCAAAATACCCTCTACAACCACTGTGATTATTATTATTATGATTTTTATTATAATCTATGAACGTTTGAACATCTTGGCCATGTTCTGTTATAATCTCCACCTGGCACAGCCAGAAGAGGACTGGCTACCCCTCAGAGCCTGGTTCCTCTCTAGGTTTCTTCCTAGGTTCCTGCCTTTCTAGGGAGTTTTTCCTAGCCACCGTGCTTCTACATCTGCATTGCTTGCTGTTTGGGGTTTTAGGCTGGGTTTCTGTACATCACTTTGTGACATCGGCTGATGTAAAAAGGTCTTTATAAATACATTTGATTGATTGTCAGCTGGTTGACTTTGTACTCAGGTGTAACTGGACAATAACACTTCCCTCTCGTGCAGATCCATATTGTCTGGTCAATGAAGCATTAGAGCGACTCACAGGCGCAGTTAGGCTTTAGAGCCTTGCGCAAGGGAACATCGATAGATTGTTCATCTTATTGACCCAGGAATTCAAACCAATGACCTTTTGGTTATTGGTACAACACTCTTAACCACTAGGCTACCCACAGTGGGGTCTGAAATGATTGACACCCTTATAAAGATGAGCAAAAATGACTATATAAAATATATAATTCAAATACTAAGCTGTATTCATGCAACATAAAATATTATTTAATACTAATACAATTACTCTGAGAAAAATATTTTGTTGAACAAGTAATAAAATAAAATCTCAAAAAAGGTAAGGGTCAGATTATTGACACCCCTGTTTTCAATATCTTTCAATACCTCATCTTGCGATGATAATGACACTGAGCCTTTTTCAACAACAAGAAAATGAGTTGGAGAACACACTGGGAGGGATCCTAGACCATTCCTCCATACAGAATCCTTCCAGATCCTTGATATCCTTAGTCTGCGCTTATGGACTGCCCTCTTCAATTCAAACCACTGGTTTTAAAATGGGGTTCAAAGTTTGTAGAATGAGATGGCCATTGCAAAACATTGATTTCGTGGCAAATTAATCATTTATTTATTATCTTGCTGTAAGATCGACTTGCAGCCAGGTTTCATCTTCCTGGCAGGGGCAAACAAGTTTTGGGCTAAAATATTCTGGTTATTGGGTAAAGTTTATAATTCCATTGACCTTACCAAGGGCCACAGGACCAGTGGAAGCAAAATAGCCCCATAACATCATAGATCCACCCCCATATTTTACAGTCGGTATGGGTTTTTTTCTGCTCATGCATTCTCATTTCGACACCAAACCCACCACTGGTGTGTGTAGCCAACGAGCTTAATTTTCATGTTATTTAAAAAATGTAAATGCCTGGAATTTGCTAAATTACATTGGCACTTTGATTGGTCAGCTGACATGAAAATAGAGCTCTTTGGCCACGCACACCAGTGGTGGGTTTGGCATCGAAATGAGAATGCATGAATTGTATTCGTATAAATAATATAATTTTCCCATATTTTGAGCATACAATATACAGTAGCTCAGTATTTGAAGTATTTATTTTATACAGTCATTTTTATTCATCTTCATCAAGCTTGTCAATAATTCTGGACCCCAATTCATATCCGTTTGTTTCTTAAGAATAACAGTATACTTATTTCTGAAGTATGAAATAATACAGTTGGTAAAGAAGCTGCAGCACAGCTGCAAGAGGAGAGGGACTACCCACTGGGCACACACTGGTTGAAACGTTGTTTCCACATTATTTCAATTCAATTACGTTGAACCAGTGTGGAAAAAATGTTGAATTGACATCTGTACCCAATGGGTACATAAACTGTTTCTTGTTGAATATGTATTGGAAAGAGAACCTGACAAGCCGCTGTGTATTCTTTGGTCAAACTAACAAGGAGCTAAAAAAACAGTAATATTTAGGTTTTTTTAGGACTGTTGCCGATAAGATTGTGAATTCAGAAAACCCAATTATTCCGGTCTGACATTGACTCCACTTGTAATGAAAAGTGGAGGAAAATAACACCTCGAATCACTGTGTTCTAGCTGTTTCCATCTTTTCTCCTCCTAGAAATAGAGAAGCATTTCCACCTATTATGATCCACCTATTATGACAATGGGTGTTTTCATCATGAAGACAGGACAAATGTGAATTACTAGTAATTGGTTGCTCAGTTAACACTGGATGCAAATACAGGACAGCAGCAGCCTCGCTTGTTGTGTTGTGTTCCATATGAACAGGACATAATCCTCTGAAATGAAAGATGGATATTGTTGGACTTGTTAGTTTCATTTCCCCCTGAGGAGCGGCCAGGGTTGACCACCCCTGCCCACGCCGTGCCCCTCAGACTGGGCTAGCCCAAATAAACACCTCTCCCAGAGGCACTCCACAGACACCACGGGGAGTTTCATCCTGCTATGGTTTGGGAGCGAGAGGGCTAGGGCCCTGACTTTACAAACAGACTGAGTCAGGCTCTGAAGAGACTCTGCTGAGGCTGTCAGAGTGGGCCACTATTTGTGGCCAAAGCATAAATCGGAGAAAAAATACTTCAAACACCCCACCTCAAACTTGTATTTAAACAGACCGTTTAAGAAATGCTTGCTATTTCGTCACAGAACATGTCATGTTGACTCATAGACTGAGCTGGCCAATCAGCGGTCTACTCACATTCTGTTATTAGGGTGCACCCACACCATTCTAACATAGAAAAGCTATTTTTAAACATAATTACACATTTTTGGAAGGAAAACCATTTCACTCATATTGTAATTAATTATTATGGGTTATGTTCATAAAAATCTGGAAACACAGAACAGTTACTTTAAAGGGTAGAATCACAACACACATCCTGTTAGAATGTGTAACCTGGGTCTGCTGGCCATGTCCCTCGACTAACAGAGAGGGGAAGAGAAGAGAAGGGTCTGGGCCACGGGGTGTGCTTATGCAACCAGTGATCCTTTTGTTAGTGATATCACCATCCTCATCATCAGGGCTATAGAATAATTAACTCCGTAGCTGGCCCCTGCGTCAGTGGGAATTCCACAGCCACTGGAATCTGTGGGAGAATGTAGAAGTGACTGGGATGAGCTCCGGGTAGGATGTGGGATACAGTAGATTTTGGGAGTGATATATGTCACATAATTGAGTTTTCTTAAAGTTGACCCTGGAGACTCAATGAGGATTCTACAGCGGGGCATAAAGTGGGGAGAGTCAAGTTAGGGAGCTTATGTAAGGTCCACCATCATTCATCATTCATTACCACAATTACTGGTATAACTATAATGAACTATACTGAACAAAAATATTTCATCAGCTGAAATAAAAGATCCCAGACGTTTTCCAAATGTTTACATCACTGTTAGTGAGCATTTTTCCTTTGCCAGGATAATCCATCCAGCTGACATGTGTGGCATGTCAGGAAGCTGATTAAACAGCATGATCATTACACAGGTGCACTTTGTGGTGGTGTCAGTAAAAGGCTATAGGCCCACTGTCGTTTTAGAGAATTTGGCAGCACTTCCAACTGGCCTCACAACCGCAGATCACATGTGGCCATGCCGGCCCAGGACCTCTAAATCTGGCTTTTTCACCTACGGGATCATAGGGGGGTAATAAAGACCTTTTGTTGGAAAAAACGTATTCTGATGGGCTGCGCCCGGCTCCCCTATGCCCTCCCAGTCCCACCCATGGCTACTCCCCTGCGCAGTCATGTGAAATCCATAGATTAGGGCCTAATTAATTTATTTAAATTGTCTGATTTCCTTCTATGAACGGTAACTCAGTAATATCTTTGACATTGTTGCATGTTGTGTTCATATTTTTGTTCAGTATATCTTAAAAAAATGCTTCCTATGACCATGTAAACGTCCTCTGTCTAATAAATGTGTATTTCCCTCCCTCTGCTGGTCGGTTGCATCATTAATTCAATTTATATCACTTCACTGCAACTTTAGGTTAGATGGGCATTCCTTAGAAAAACTTTTATCCAGCTCGACTGCTTCACTGCACAAACTTGGCAAAGCAATCGCTGAATTTGTTCGAGCAGGCAGATCTAAATACATAACTTTCATATAACTATAATAACGCATGCAAATTACACACTTCCTTAAATCTAAAATAATAATAATATAATAATATATCCCATTTAGCAGACGCTTTTGTCCAAAGCGACTTACAAGTCGGCTGGGGCCACTACTTTTACATATGGGTGGCCCCAGCGGGAATTGAACCCACGACGCTTGGCGTTGCAAGCGCCATGCTCTACCGACTGAGCCACACAGGACCCCAAAATAAGTAAAGAAGTAATTTTGTGTGGAAGTCAAACATTTGTTTTACGTGTGAGGCAGACACATTGCAGAATTACAAAACCCAGCCCATCTCCCCTTGTCTATAGGAGGGACAAATGATGTTTAAATGTTCAAATGTTGATTTAGACATTCACAAATTTAACAGATTTTGACTATCACTAATGTAATGATATGTTTGGTAAAGTAATAAAGAAGGTGAAATATTTTGGGTCGATGTTCCTAAAACAGAATATAACTATACATGGACATATTATAAAGTATGAAAAAGATTATTCATTCACAATAAAAAACTACTACATTAATCAAATGTTACCATCTTGCAAGATTGATGACTTAAACCATAGTGAAATAGTGCAAAACGGCTGCCAGTTCAACTGCTTATAAGTGATCTACAATGGAGATCTCCTAATTTTGTTCTGTTAAGCGACACCATTCACTAATTATGAAAATAAGCCCCTTTAACCTTTGCCATGTTTTAAACTAATGTGTGTGACATAAAAAGCAGCAGCAGTGTCGAAACTATGGCATGTAAGATCAGCGTGTGGGCCAATTGACCTGCAGTCATGAAGCAAAGGAGCAGTAACTAGGCCTCTAATAATGTTCTAAGATTAGGCCAAGACAAGTCAGTCCACACATAGTAATCTCTTCTAAGGCTATCTGCATAGTATCTCATAGGCCGACTTCTTCCTCAATAATCATCCAGCAACCCCATACTTCTTAGTTCTTCTTATGGCTCGTTTTGGGAACTTGTTGACTTTTAGAATTCAGAAGAAGTCTACTGGCCCGGGGACTCGGATGCAGGTGAGCTCATTCCTTTCAGTGGCTGGGGTAGTGCGGTGTGGTTCATCACAGGCATACAGAATAGATTTCTTGGCCATGTTCTGTTATAATCTCCACCCGGCACAGCTAGAAGAGGACTGGCCACCCCACATAGCCTGGTTCCTCTCTAGGTTTCTTCCTAGGTTTTGGCCTTTCTAGGGAGTTTTTCCTAGCCACCGTGCTTCTACACCTGCATTGCTTGCTGTTTGGGGTTTTTAGGATGGGTTTCTGTACAGCACTTTGAGATATCAGCTGATGTACGAATGGCTATATAACTACATTTGATTTGATTTGATTTAGATTTCTGTGCCGAAAAGGCTTTGTAAAACCTCATCAATGAGACAAATATGCCATTTCAAGGTTATGCATGGCATTTGTATTTACAACCATCCTAAATTCGATCAATAATTTAGGCCTACCTACCTTGAGCAGCAGGCTGCCGATGGAAAGAACCAACTGGGGCACAAATTAAACTTCTATTCCACGTTGGTTCAACATAATTTCATTGAAATGACGTGGAAACAACATTGATTCAACATGTGTGCTCAGTGGAATAACATTTTTTCCACAATTGTTTCAGAGGCATTCATGGAATTAAATGGAAAGTTGCACTAGACATGCCATTTTTTATTTAAAAAATTATTTCACCTTTATTTAACCAGGTAGGCCAGTTGAGAACAAGTTCTCATTTACAACTGTGACCTGGCCAAGATAAAGCAAAAGTAGTGTGAAAAAACAACAGCACAGAGTTACACATAAACAGACATACAGTCAATAACACAAAATAAAATAAAATATAAAAATCTATGTACAGTGTGTGAAATGTAGAAGGGTAGGGAGGTAGGCAATAAATAGGCCATAGAGGCTAAAATAATTACAATGTAGCATTAATAATGAAGTGATAGATCTGCAGATGATGATGACTTGCAAGTAGAGATACTGGGATGCAAAAGAGCAAGAGGGTAAGTAATAATATGGGGATGAGGTAGTGGGGTGTGCTATTTACAGATTGGCTGTATTGTAGCCAAATCGACTGCTGTCGACTGTAAAGCTAGTGTCCATATATTTCATTTCTAGTGTGAAGTTATTTAATTAGCCATTTTATTATGATTGTTCGTTATGTTGGTCATTATATGATTTTAGTCGACTAGGGTAAATGATGATGATGATGACCACTTCGTTTTCAGAAATAGGACAGTTTTCATTTCAGATGGAGTGAATTGTTCAGTACTAGGCCATCATCTATAAGAGTGGCGCACATGGACACCTAGTGGACATAATGTGTAAATCCATTTCTCGTGTGTCATCTTGGCCAGGGATACCAGTGGTATAAATATCATGATACTGGCCATTCCGATCGCTACTAGTGAGGGAGGCTCACTGGTTTATGAAAACACTGTGGCGTTCCAGTATTCTATTTACAAGACAGAGGGTTAAGCAGATTCACATGTAAGTAGTCTACATTTACATTAGGAAAACCCATCATAATAGGCTATTTATTACTTGTAGGCTATGTTAAATTATAATTTGGATGTCTGAAGAATATGCATAGACAATGTGTTACACATTGGTGAGCTTCTATCAATAATTTCTTAAATCATATTATTTGGTTCTATTCCTTTTTCGTTTAAAAGGGGCTATCTTCATTTCAAACAATAACAAAGCAGACAGAGCTAAGAATACAAAGACCTTCCATGCTATCAAAATGATAGTTTTAACCATATTTTTTTACTGTAAAATGTTTGTTTACAATTAAATGAGCATATATGTTGGGTTCTGATGGGGTTCGACAGTTGAACTAAGCTCATGAGGCATGTATAAGGTGTATTCTTAGGAGCCACGGGTAGCCAAATCGCATTCATTTTAAATTACAAAAATGGATGCACCAATCTCAGATTGCCCCTTCAATTTGGTATTATATAATTTAATTGTTTTGAATGAAAACAAGGTGTTTATGTGTTTCCTCTATTTCCTCTCCTTCAGTGTCTGATCCTATTCGGATATGAATAAGAAATAAGGCTTCAGCACAAAATTGCGATTACATTATCCCACGTGCGTAAAAGGTAACAACACAGCTCCACACTAGGACGCTTTGCCTTGCCACCTGTTAAGACGAAGAGCTAAAGAATACGCGGTACTTTAAAACAACCCTCCACTGTTTAACGGTGGCTGAACATTGCTGCAATTGCATTTTGGGCGTCGCACGTAGACTGGCAGAGGATACGATCAACACAATGGAAAGTACCATATTAAATGAGCAGGACTTTTGGTCATTCAACAAATCCTGGAGGAACTCAACCCTTGGCAACGGGACCACCGGGGGAAACCAGACTAACCCCCTGAAACGGAACGACGAGGTGGCTAAAGTGGAGGTGACCGTGCTCGCCCTGGTCCTGTTCCTTGCCCTGGCTGGGAACCTGTGCGTTCTGGTGGCCATCCACACCACCAAGCACACCCAGTCCCGAATGTACTACTTCATGAAACACCTCAGCATCGCGGATCTGGTGGTGGCTATATTTCAAGTCCTGCCACAACTTATCTGGGACATTACTTTCCGTTTCTATGGACCCGATATCCTGTGCAGGTTGGTGAAATACCTTCAAATCGTCGGAATGTTCGCCTCTACCTATGTGCTTGTTTTGATGTCCGTAGACAGGTGTTTGGCGATTTGTCAGCCGCTTCGGTCCCTGCACAAGAGAAAGGACCGCTTCTATGTGATTATATCGTGGGTCCTCAGCCTATTGTTCAGCAGCCCACAGATGTACATATTTTCTCTGAAGGACGTTGGAGCCGGAGTGTATGACTGCTGGGGTGACTTCGTTGAGCCCTGGGGTGCCAAAGCGTATATAACTTGGATTAGCCTTACCATCTACATCATACCAGTGGCCATCCTGAGCCTTTGCTATGGGCTAATAAGCTTTAAGATCTGGCAAAACTTTAGAATGAAAACCAAGAGGGACCAGTGTATAAGCCTCACCCCGAAGACTTCGAAAGGCCATGCGCTCGCCCGGGTGAGCAGTGTAAAGCTCATCTCCAAAGCGAAGATAACCACCGTTAAAATGACATTTGTCATAGTCCTGGCGTATATTGTTTGCTGGACACCTTTCTTCACCGTGCAGATGTGGACGGCTTGGGATCCAGCGGCGCCCCGGGAAGGTAAATTTAAACTCCACCTCGAAAAGAACCATTAAAATGCAGTGGTGAGATTATGTGCGTAATAGGAGCTTTAACGATGGGCTTCGCAATTCTAGACTGAAGCAATTATTAACATGTACATTTTAAAGTTAAACCACAATGAATGTCCATGGTTAATTTAAAACGCTCAGAACGTATTCTGCCTTGGGGTTTATCATACGGCGTGCGTAATGGTGCATGCGGTGTAGTATTATTTATCAGGCTTCGGCATTCTGCGCACCGGAGCAGCCCACAGCTCCAGTAATGGTGTACGTAAATACTTTAATAATTACGAATAGCAAAAGGCCTCGATGATAATACACATATACAAAGATACACTATACAACTTTTGCCATTGACAGTCAAATGAAATTCGCACAATATTGGACACTGCACTTTTACCCAGGAAATGTTGGCCAACCTGAGGAACATCAGAGGATGTATGCCATTGTAAGATTAGACGCGTCATATGGAGTAGCCGCCCACACAGGCAGTGCCCACACAGACAGTGGATAAAATGACAACGTAAGCTTAGATAATTTCGCAGTATCTCATTATATTCCTCCTGCCAACCAAAATACCATGTTGCAAATGAAGCTCTGCCCACCTATCGAAATGTATTGTGACTTGTGGAGACGCGGGTGCAACGATCCGAATATGTATGGTATAATGTTGCATTTGAAAAAAAAACATTATTCGTTTTATTAATTTCATATAGGCCTATCAACATATCCTTCATTTTTTTAAAGTTTTGAATTTGACAATGGTTGTCCAGAATTGGTACAGTTTGTTTTATGAATACAAAAAAAACACCACCACCGTCCATTTGATTCACTCTCTGTAACGAACAACAACAACATGAACAACAGTGATCTTATTAGGCTATAACACCCCTCCACTGAAGCGAAGTAAATTATCCTACGCACGATCATTTACATGCTACCAAAATAAATAACTGGAAGCAGTCTTTCATGAGTGTAACCTGCGTGGTTTGCGTGGTTTGCGTGCTTTTCTGAGGCCCAACCTCCCGAGCCTGCCTGCAGTTAATCATTAGTCTGAATGTACATGTACGGCGAGCTATTGTTACCTGGGAGGCACATCGGTGCGCATGAGTGGGGCCACGCATGTCATCTCCTCAGTCCAGCACACAGGGCAGCGGCACGGCACGACACCCTAGAGCTCTTGGATGGAGCAGCAGACAGTCCACTGTAATTCATCTCTTAATGACCCGCTTTATGGCCACATCCAATGTTATTCATTAATTCATTGGTTTTCGTCAAATATGCTATTGCTGTTGGCAGTGGCGATTTTAGCATATCAATCTTGGTGGTGCAAAAAAAAGAAAGTGGGATGCATGCCAGCAAAGCCAGTGCACAACACAACACTAAACAATACATTAATTGCACTATAACGGTAACAAACGGTGCCCACAAACGGTTAGGGCCTATATAAAGCTGTCCCAACAGCAGAGTCCCAAAAGCATTTCCAACACCTTACCACTGCTACACTTGGCTATCAGTAGAGACTTATCTGGCAGCGAAACAGTTCATTCAGCCTCATTTACTGTCTTTAAAAAAAACATAGCTGATATGGCTGACTTGCTTAAACAAATGTGGTTTCTACTGACAATTGAGATATACAAACTATGGTATAAGGGGACGAAAAGCAAATAAGAGGAAATCTGTAATTTTGATTAATTAATGAGAGAGCTAGGACAGACATAGTCAATATAACTATTTGTTCAACACTTTTGAAATGAACAGTGAAAGAATTCAGAACATGGGCCGTTCTTACAGTGTTCTCCCTGTACACCAAGTCAGAACCATAAGATAAATAAGGGGGCATATAAGCAAACAATGAAAGCTCTTACAATATTCTCATCTTGCCTTTGCCGTTTGGCCATCGCTCATCCATATATTGATATGTACATATTCTTATTAATTCCTTTACACTTGTGTGTAAAAGGTAGTTGTTGTGAAATTGTTAGATTACTTGTTAGATATTACAGCATGGTCGGAACTAGAAGCACAAGCATTTCACTACACTCACATTAACATCTGCTAACCATGTTTATGTGACCAATACAATTTGATTTGATTTGATGATTACATTTCTCAAAAACAGGTTATAGGCTACATGTGCACCACCAAGTCAGAACAGTAAGCAACATTTTAAGAGGTGAAAATAAACCAAATTATTAGAGTGAGGCACATGGGCTACTAACAGCTTGCTACATAACATAGACCAAGTATTACTTTCTTAGCTACAGTACACATATCCCTCTGGCATATAACATCATTTATGCAGAAACATACAATACATTTTTGGACCCACCATGGTGTGCTGTGCTCACTTGAACAGGAAGCTGGTGCGGTGGTCCTTTTGTGGGCAAATTTTGTCATCAAAGCCTGGCATTCTCTGGATTTATGGTGCTTTCAGGAGAACTGGGAACTCGCAGAAAAAAAGTTTGAATCATGATGATGTCAGTGATCTTCAGGTCATAGCTCTAGAAAGAGGCCCGAGTTCCCAATTTACAATTCTGAGTTTAAAAAAAAGTTTAAAACATATTTTTCCAGTCGTGGCTTGTTTTTCCCCGAGTTCTCAGTTATCTTGAACTCACTAAAGTCAGATTTTGCAGTTCTGAGTTAACAGTTGTTTTGCGTGCAGCACAAATCATGCTTCATTGACAGCATGGCCAATGTTGAATGTTTATAATTTTAAACTAGGAAAATAGACCCTTTATCTTAGACTTGGGACCACACAGCCACTCCACTGAACAGCAGGCTAGTGATTGCTTTGCAATGCTTGCAGTGAGCCACTGATTCCTTCCAAACCACACATTGTTGAAGTTGCGATTTCCTACTTGTTGTGTGTTAATGTTTATGTCCAATGGCCAATGAGCACCAATACATTTGATCTATAATTTCTATTCATTATTTCTCTTCATATGACAAGGATTAAAAATGATTTGCCAGTAGATTGTCGACTTGATTCATGATGATGACTGCTAGCTAAGATTTTTAAAGTATGATGTTGACATGATCAGTCCAATCAAAGCTAATGTAGATAAAACATGATTTGATGTCATTTTATCTGTGGCCAATGACCTTAGGCCTTCTTGGTTGGGTACTTCTAATGTATGGCAGCACCCAAGGGGGCTTGAATTTTTGAGGTGACATAGTGTCCCCATGAGTGACAGAACACTGAGCCTGTGAGGACTGACACTAGAGTAGAGAAGCAGGTACGGGGAGTCAACATTTAATTAGGAACAGACATGGAACAGGACAGGAACAGCATCAGAACCAGGTAATACACAGACGTAAGACAATTAATGCAGCAGAGGGGAACAGAGCAGGGAACTGACAAATATAGGGGAGGTAATAAACATGTGATTGAGTCCAGGTGAGTCTAATAAATCACTGATACGTGTGACAAGAGGGCGAAGAGCGTGAGCAGGCGTGACAGAGCCAATCACGGCACAGCGCTCTGTATTTTCTGCTGGTTTGCCCCACCACCACAGAAAGCACTGAGCTAGGCTGAAACACCTACATTTTGGAGCTGCCTTACTCAAGAAAACAGAAAAGAGACCATGTTTGTATGCAGCTTTATTAATTCAACAATATATATATTTTTTACATTGTTTTCAAACTGATATGTGACACATATTAATGCCAAAATAACATGCAAAACAGGCAAGCCCAAATTGTACTTTATTCATTTTTGCTAAAAATGTGGAGCTGGAAACCGGTGGGGCTCTGCCCTGAATGACAGGTCGCCGCTGGCAGTTCGAGTTTTGCATGCCATTTTTGTTTACATTCCTTTCCAACCAAATTGGCCTATAATAGCTGTCCGGAAGGCATACACATTACACCAAGGTTAACCGTAGGTCTCCCCACTGGAAGCCTGAGGTAGGGGGAGCGCGGAATCTATGAAATAGTGCACCTCTAACTTTGTACAGTACTAATGCAATTAGCGAAATCAGTCACACTACAAAATGCTACCAAATAAACCACAATTCATTCATAATATTGTTCACAGACATATTGTTGCATTTTTTCTGGGTTGTGCGAAATGGTTAAGAATAATATAAAACCAGTCTGCACACCACCAAGGTGAATTGGTTTAGTCTTGAGTCTTGGTTGACAGTGTTTGGGAATTTGTTTCTATTTGTCTTTGTTACTTATTTTTGATATTTACGAGTCTTATTTTTGTATATATTTTCTATATTTATATAGTTTTAAATGTTATGAATAATTATTTGTGTTGTTCCAAATGTCTGAATAGAAATGACAGTTACTGCACACTGGTGCTTTGTTGTTGGTGGGGGGCTGAAGGGTGGTTCACCCTGAGAGCCATAGAAGCTAGACCCACCACTGGGCACATTGTTAAGAAAGGCACTACGTGACACAGGTGGAAGATCATACCTCACCACCCATTGAATTATGTTGTGTGCATGGTTCTTTAAACATCTTTTCCAGTTGTGGATCAGTGCTCAAGATGTGCCAGTGTTTTTTAATGATGTGGTCGAACTGTTTACCAAGTGGGGAGTATTGAAGGAAGTATTGAATGCTTTGGTTGGGAGGGCGGGGCGGTATGGGCGTGAGGCTGTCATCCTGGGTCATATTTTTATAACGTTCCCTTACGTCATGCAGCCATTCCTCTGGGTAACCCTGTTGTCTGAAACGCTCATCCAGATAGTCGGCTTGTTTGTCATAGTCACTTTGTGTAGTACAAATTCTGTGTATGCGACTGTATTGGCTAATTTGGAGGCTCTTTTTTATGGGTGTAGGGTAGTAACGGTCTCCGCGTAACAGGGAATCCCTGTCTGTCTGTTTCCTGTAAAGATCCGTGCTTCCACCCTACACCCCTAAAAAATAGCCTCCCCATTAGCCAATAATATGGTTGCTCCACTAAAGGTTTTGCAATTTACGCTGTGGGACTTCATTTGTGGTTTAGTACAATACCCTGCGTCACCACTTCATTGCTCCAGACCAGCGCAAGGGGGTGTTAGAGCACTGATTATGCTTTGGGTCCCAAGGTGTTAGTGTCTCTGTAGTACTGTAGCCTACTCCCGACCAGTCATGTTGTACAGTACAGTGCCTTAGTGGCGCAAAGGTCTAAGACACTGCATTGCAGCGGAAGCTATGTTGCTATAGATGCTGGTTCAATCCCGGTGCTGTCCTTGACTGGGAGATCAAGGCTGACTGTAGGTTGTTGGTTTCTCTCCCTCTAAAAACAGAAAGAAATCATTCTAAATAACAAACTGGCTTTATTTGCAAATTAGTAACAATGTCTCACCCCAAGTTCAAGAATGGCCTTTTTCTCACTAATTTTACGTTATTTGAAAACAAAATAATCTCCAAAATATTGTTATTTTTTAAACAAAGCGATTATTATTATTAATTTAGAATTATGTACGGGCGGGCAAGGTTCAAGGCACGAGGGCAGGGGGCACGGGATGGGCCACAGAGCCGTGCACAGAAGACGGACCTACACCATGGGGAAATGGGGAGGAGGAAGGGAGGGGTGGTGGACCCCTACCCCGCCCTACTGGGTAGCAAACCGCTGGACAATGGACCGTACCGAAAAAACACATGGTTGCCAAGAAAACGGCTCGTTTTGTTAGATTCTTAAAATTTATACGCAGCATTTGTATGTTGGAGTCACTTTTAATTCTTAATTGGTCAACCGTTTCTATCATAGGCCACTGTAATCGAAGGGGGCTCAGGGCAGTAGCATTCTGCTCATCTGATGAAGGTGCACATGGATCCGATTCAAACTTTGAAGACCGAGATCGAGTCATTGAAGACAGACCAGCAGAAAGAGAAACATTATCTGTGGGCAGAGATATGGGCGACAGCTGATGCATTGGTCCAGAGCCAGGCGGCATCAGCATCAGGCGGAGAATGACACGTTGAAGAGGGCGAGGATCCATGCCAGACACACTTGTGAGCCCTGGAACTCCACCTCCAACAGGCAGAGTCAACATACCTGGTGGGTTCATCAGGTCGTCGGTTCACCCTGACATTTCTATTCCTCTTCTGACAACAGAACTTGACCAACTGCTCACTAGGCACAGCAAGGGCCGTCTGGACCGTTCTGCTGTTCTGCTATAGCCTAATAAATAAATGCAGGTGGCTTATATCTTCAAAATCCTTTAATGCTTTATTATACAAATGTAAAAACATGTACTGTACAGTACTGTATTTCTTCATCATCATATTTATGCTTTCGTTAATAAAATAATGATAAAAATACTCTTTCAAAATGCCAATGTTTATTTGTGAATAAATATCACTGAATTAGAAAAATATCAGAACAATGTTGTCTAATGAAGGTTAACAAATGGTTGCTTACTGGAAAATACTCTTTCAAACACACATGGTCACATTGTACATCGCCATTATGGCTATTAGCAGGGCTATATTTTGGACTTTATAAATATTATATTTCAGATTACAATCACTCACTGTCGTTTAAAAAATATATATAATCATCTCAAATATCGTTATATAAAGCCGACCCGCTGTGGATGACTATTTCAGTACCGTTTCGCATTTCTCTGAGACAAGCATGGAGAAACAAAAATGTTCAATTATATTCCATGATATTCTTAAAATATGTGTGTTGACTGAATATATGTATTTTGATACATTGTGGATTGGGCCTCTCGAGTGGCGCAGCTGTCTAAGATACTGCATTTGAGTTCAAAATGCATTGCTATAGATGGAGGTTCAATACCTGTGCTGGCTACCTCCGGGAGACCCATGAGGTGGCTTTTGGTTTTAATTTAGAATCCTCCAACCCTCTATATGTAATTATTGGCACACTTGATCAATCACACTTTACATACTGTGTCCCATTAGCCAGGCCTATCCACATTCAGATTCTGGTATGCAGGGGAGGGAGATTGGACAATCTGCGCTGAACTAAATACAGTAGATGGCCTACTGTTTGGGGTTGCCATGTTGTTTATGTTCTATCCTTTGAAGAGGTATAATATATCATTTTAGCTGTATTGCTGTAAACAGCTAAGGAGCATGGTAAATCAAAGTGAGACCATCCATCCATTGGAAATACTTCAGAGGTACAGAACAACACTATGTATTCAAATCCAATGTATTTATAAAGCCCTTCTTACATCAGCTGATATCTCAAAGTGCTGTACAGAAACCCAGCCTAAAACCCCAAACAGCAAGCAATGCAGGTGTAGAAGCATGGTGGCTAGGAAAAACTCCCTAGAAAGGCCAGAACCTAGGAAGAAACCTAGAGAGGAACCAGGCTATGTGGGGTGGCCAGTCCTCCTCTGGCTGTGCCGGTGGAGATTATAACAGAACATGGCCAAGATGTTCAAATGTTCATAGATGACCAGCAGGGTCAAATAATAATATTCAACACAACTGCTCTCTTCTGTTCTGTTCCCTTCTGATTCCCACAGCAGCAGCATCAGAAATTATTTCCCAACATTTCAAGACAAACACCAGGAAATAAAAGGAGGTGGTAAACAGTTATTCGAATCCCCAAACAATCTTGCATTACAAGTGTATGGAAAACTATAGAAATAACAATTCTCAGCCAAAGTTATCTTTTTTTAAAGTAGAGTAGATGTCCGCTCCCCCATATAATATAATTAGCATAATAAAATAAAAAATAAAAATCCACCTGTTTAAGCTAGCGATAACAGTTTTTGCATGAGCTGCGTCTCAATCCACCTGTTTAAGCAAGAGATAACAGTTTTTGCATGGGCTGCGTCTCAATCCACCGCATCCGCCAATGGCAGCCTTCAACCGTATGCGTTGGAAGGTTGCCAAGCTACAGCTGTGTTTGTCAAACCATGAGACATCCCAAAATCGTTCTTGTCACGGAAACGTCTGTAGTGTCAGAACGGTTTGGCCTACAGATGAATATGACCACTCGATGGAAAGATGAGACTTTTTTTGCACCAGCCTTACAAGACTCATCTGAATGAAGTACAGTATATATGGAAGTGGTTTAGTGCCCCCAAATATTTTGTATGGGAAAAATAATAAATAATTATTACCTGATCTTTCTTATATAGAACAGACACCTTAAAACCAACTTCCCTTTGTTTTATTTTTGACTATGTCACGTGTGCTTATGTTTATTGATTAAATAATTCACTCCCTGGACTTGCTTCCCGACTCCTAGCGCACACGTTACAGAATAACGCCTCACCAAAGGGAAGCATCAGGGGGTGTTTTTTTTTGTTTTTGTGTTGGAGGTGATGTCGGGTTCGGGTGTCAGTACCGGAGCTACCAGGGAGGCCTCAGGTGGTTCGTCGGACTCTCATACTTCAGCTGGCTTGACAGGTTCCCATGCCTCGGCGGGTTCGATGGGTTCCCCTGCCTCAGCTGGATCGACAGGTTTCCATACCTTAGTGGGATCGATAGGCTTCCATGCCTCAGCTGGGTGAAAAGGTTCCCGTGCCTCAACCGATGCAACCAGGGAGTTTTCAGCTGGGTCATCAGGATCTCACGCCTCAGCCGGATTTGTCAGGTTTCTGCTCCTCAGCGGAGGCAATCGTTCCGCTCCTGTTCCCCGGGATCGTCCCTTTGCTTGGTGTCCTGCGGCTGGAGCCCCGTGCCAGGAGGGGGTACTGTCACGTGTGCTCCCTCTCCGGCCTCTAGGCTACCAGGCTGCTGAT
This sequence comes from Oncorhynchus masou masou, assembly GCF_036934945.1. Classification (NCBI taxonomy): domain Eukaryota; kingdom Metazoa; phylum Chordata; class Actinopteri; order Salmoniformes; family Salmonidae; genus Oncorhynchus; species Oncorhynchus masou. The sequence goes on from NC_088217.1 coordinate 31,570,329, forward strand.
TATTGCGCACACCTGCCACCATCGTCACACGCATCAGCGCCTAATGACATTCACCTAGACTCCATCACCTCCTAGATTACCTGCCCTATTTATGTCACTCTCTTTGGTTCCTTCCCCAGGTGTTGTTGTTTGAGTTTCATGTCTGTGCGTTGTTCGTGTTTCTTGTTTTGTATTATGTTCCATTTATTGATTAAATGATTCACTCCCTGAACTTGCTTCCCGACTCCCAGAGCGCACGTTAGACTATCTGTTGTTCTATGTTGTGAATCTTTTATTTGTTGAGTTTCTATGGGCTAACAGCAGTAAGGCCAATGCAGTTGTATTGCCATATTGGGCATGGGATGCAACATGGTGCAAATAGTTCATTTTCACTATATGTTTCCATAAAATATAATTGGAAAATCCATAATATATTGGCTTTAAAATGGAAAGAAAGTAGCTTATAAACTATTTGAAAGCAGCCATTATGTAAGAGAACCTGGCTGCATGTGGCTATGGAGAGATAAGGTATCCATTAGCTAGCAGCACCACAGCCAGCAGTGAGCCCAGACAGCCGTACAGACTAATGGCTATTACTGAGGAGGCCATTAGTAACACATGCAGTATTTTGCTAGTGCTTGATAAGGACCACATCACACTGCCTATTACCTCCAACATGGCAGATAATGATGTCAGCATTACACCTATTCACATTCAGATAACAACCTATCAAGACACACTTGTAATACTATTCTGATGAAACTATAATGTAGGATTTAAGTCATGACACTTTATTACAGAGCAGATTATTTGACATACCCCTTGATAGAGCTAAAATAACCCATAGCTTCCTTTTCTTGCCACAGAGAAGCTAAACTATGAATTGAAAACATCCGTTAGTACAGAATGGTTGTCAGTGGTGTTTTTCCTCCTAGAAAACCGCTATACATTGGCTCCCCAGAGATGGGCTCAAATAAGATAATTTTCCACCACTCTCGCAATAAAATCAAACTGCAAACACAAAAGTTCAAGTTCTCTGTTTCCTGCTTTCCCTGAAAAGGGGTGAACTCAGCAGAAACATGATTCCCAAACACAGCAACCCACAGCCATATCATTGATTGAAGCTTCATGTGGACCTGTACTTCTTCCCTCTTTCTACACAATGGTACCATAGCTGAAATTTAAGGGATTTAGGACTTGATTACCTTCTCATACTCATATAAACAAACACACTCTAGAGTGCACACATGTAAATACATAATCACACACACACACACACACACACACACACACACACACACACACACACACACACACACACACACACACACACACACACACACACACACACACACACACACACACACACACACACACACACACACACACACACACAGTGTACAAAACATAGACTAACCAGGTGAATCAAGTCAAATGAAATCAAGTGTTATTTGTCACATGCGCCGAATACAACAGACCTTACCGTGAAATGCAGGTGAAAGCTATGTATGTGACCTCCTGGGGGTACAACTCAATATTAGGAAGGTGTTCTTAATGTTTTGTACACTCACTGTATAATATATACATATAGTAATACTACAGTACTGTAGTATTATTTCATGTGGGTATTTTGAGCTTGTTCCTGTGGGTTTAGCACTATATTGTAATTTGTTTTGAATGGCAACATAATGAAGAAAACTGGCTAAACCGTAACATTTTTTGACCAAGACAAAGTTTGCTGCCTATGTTGTTGCAATATTGATTATCAGATGCTGATCTGCAGCATCCCATCTATGAGTTGTGTCCATGCCCATCCATACCTGAGTGTACAGCCTTCATACTCCCCAAGTTGCCTCACCCTCTGCTCTGCTGTGTGATGCTGACTGGCAGTGACTCCATCAATCAGCATTCTGTGGTAGAAATTCTATAGTAAGAGAGACTGCAGATATGCAGGGAACAGAGTTGTTAAAAGTAATTTAGCTCTTCTGTGTAGATCAAGATAGCTGATATTGCCACCATTCTCTGTTCCTCCCAGTAATTCCCACATAGCTAAATTCCTGCCGATCGCAAACACAGGAGGTCACATACTGCGGTCGCACCCAAAAAGTTTGTACCAGTAACAAATACTAGCATGTAACAATGGACAATTATTTAAATAAAAATCAGTATGCCTAATAAACATTTGAGTATGTAATGAATCTTCATTTCCTCCACAAGTCTGCCTTGTCACCATGGCCATGGTATGCTCCTCCCTGCATTTAAAGAAGCTTTTGAGACACCAAGCCTCATTATTGTTATTGTCATTCGAAAAGTAACGTTTTTTATTTATTTTATTTTTTACCCCCTTTTCTCCTCCAATTTCATGGTATCCAATTGCAACTCCTGTACAGACTCGGGAGAGGCAAAGGTCGAGAGCCGTGCATCCTCTGAAACTCAACCCAACCAAGCCGCACTGCTTCTTGACACAATGCCCACTTAACCTGGAAGCCAGCTGCACCACTGTGCATACACGATGGGACAAAGACATCTCTGCCGGCCAAACCCTCTCCTAACCCGGACAACGCCGGGCCAATTGTGCACCGCCCCATAGGTCTTCCGGTCACAGACAGCTGCGACAGAGCCTGGACTCAAACTCAGAATCTCTAGGGGCACAGCTAGCACTGTGGAGGCCTTAGTAAAGTGTTATTAAATATAATGTTAGATATGCCTTTTTATTAAAACACGGAATTCCTTTTCAGTTGTGTCGACTCAAACAATCATGTGATCAGATACTAAATAGAGAGTTATTGTACTCGCTTCCATTTAAGGAATTAATAGTGTATTGCATCAGATAGCCAGGTCAGTGGTTGGCGGAGGGCCAAAACAGAGTCTTGTTTTGGAATTCTACTGCTTATCTTCTCTGGCAGGGAATCATCTGAAGTGCAGTCTTGATATTAAACTCAGATGATTGTAAATAATTGTCTTTCTTAGAAGAGGAAATAAAATAGTTTGATGTTGTGTCAGCCTTTATGAATGTGCTAAAGAGCCTAAAACGTGGCCACCAGTCAATACAGCACCGGACAACAGATTTATGAATCAAGGGAAAGATTCTAATTTGCCAGTTTAGTGTGATTGATCGTCTCCTGGTAAACGGCTAATCTACCAAAGGTTATTTATCATCATAATTCCTTCCTTGGCCCCATTCTCACCCGTGCTCCACCGTTTACAAAGCCATAAAACATTTTTATAGACATGATCTGGCAAGACATTTTTTTAACTAGGCAAGTCAGTTAAGAACAAATTCTTATTTACAATGACTGCCTACACCGGCCAAACCTGGATGATGCTGGGCCAATTGTGCACCGCCCTATGGGTCTGTCAATCACAGCCAGTTGTGATACAGCCTGGATTTGAACCAGGGTGTCTGTAGTGACACCTCTAGCACTGAGATGCAAAGTCTTAGACCAATGCGCCCCTCAGGAGCCCAATATACTGAATGCTATTTAACATGGCATACAGTATATATTAATAATAATATATCCCATTTAGCAGACGCTTTTGTCCAAAGCGACTTACAAGTCGGCTGGGGCCACTACTTTTACATATGGGTGGTCCCAGTGGGAATCGAACCCACGACGCTTGGCGTTGCAAGCGCCATGCTCTACCGACTGAGCCACACAGGACCCATATTGAATGTACTGTAGCATATACAGAACATTAATTTACATTTGGACCATTATTATTACTGGTAAATACTTCCAAACATGGAAGCTCTGGCTTTGCCTAACAGAGTTAGATCAAAAAAGCTGTGTGTCAGTGTTAGAATGTGTTTGTCTGTTTGACTGCTGCTTAGTGCCCCTTGTGGTGTCTCTGGGACTCAACCACCTGTCATGCCTCAGTGAAAAGATAATCGATCCAATGCCAAGATGCATTCATTCATATCCTTCCCTACCTCACATCTATCCAAGAGTAAGGTTATGAATATGAGAGAAGAAATGTATTGAGTTTTGAGATTGAGATTTAAGTTGTGTCATTTTGTGGCTCAAAGTAAGCTACAAAGCAATGGAATTACAGAGTAACTACTTTACTAGCTGCAGGACATTCTAATGCTGCAGGACGTCCTAATGCTGCAGGAAGTCCTAATGCTGCAGGACATCCTGATGCTGCAGGACATCCTAATGCTGCAGGACACCCTAATGCTGCAGGACACCCTAATGCTGCAGGATATCCTAATGCTGCCGGACGTCCTAATGCTGCAAGATATCCTAATGCTGCAGGACACCCTAATGCTGCAGGACACCCTAATGCTGCAGGACGTCCTAATGCTGCAGGACATCCTAATGCTGCAGGACATCCTAATGCTGCAGGATATCCTAATGCTGCAGGACACCCTAATGCTGCAGGATATCCTAATGCTGCCGGACGTCCTAATGCTGCAGGATGTCCTAATGCTGCAGGATGTCCTAATGCTGCAAGACATCCTAATGCTGCAGGACATCCTAATGCTGCAGGACGTCCTAATGCTGCAGGATGTCCTAATGCTGCAGGATGTCCTAATGCTGCAGGATGTCCTAATGCTGCAGGACGTCCTAATGCTGCAGGACATCCTAATGCTGCAGGACATCCTAATGTATTGGCAACTTGCAATCAATAAAAATCTAAGTGTGTGTGTGTGTCTTGTTTCCCCAGCCATGCCCTTCATCATCTCCATGCTGCTGGCCAGTCTGAACAGTTGCTGTAACCCGTGGATCTACATGTGCTTTGCGGGCCACCTGTTCTCAGACCTGAAGCAGAACTTTGTGTGCTGCTCGGCCCGCTACCTCAAGTCATCCCAGTGCCACTGCGAGCGTGACAACGACTCCAGCCGCAAAAGCAACTCCTCCACCTACGTTATCAAGAGCACCAGTAGCCAGAGGAGCGTCACACAAACCTCCACCACATGAGACGCCCTCACTTCCCACAATGGTACCCCCCCCAGTCAGAACTGTAAACCCCTCACACACACCCTCCACCACCGCCCCAAACCCACATTTCTCCTTCCCCTACTGTTGTCCCGCTCCGGGGGAGGCTCAACTAAAACTATTGCACTGATTTTTATATTTCGTCTCAGACATGGTTTGTCAAGAGTAAATTGAACAATTGATTGTTGTACAGATGGAGATTTATTTGGGGACATGTTGAACGTCTCCACTTACAGGCAAATGTCCTGTCACAGTTCAGAGTGAGTCATCCATTGATTGTGTTTTCAGACTGATGGATTTACATATTTGGTCCGTGGAGGAGGACAGGAGATGGTAAATGAAAAATTAAGCACTGACTGTCTGTCACACCCAACCAAGGAGAGGAGAGAGCTGTGTTCTCCTCACCATGGACTTAAAGTCCATTAACATAGGCCTCCCATGCCACAGACTTTGTGTCAATCAGATGGTGGTTTGGATTGTGAATACTGACCAAGACAGTGACATTTCTTATTAATTTTGTCAGCCTGAAGGTAAAGCTACTCTCCTCTTGCATTGCTTTGCACATATTGACATATAGGATGTCTCCTGTGCTATGTTGCTCATGTCTGTTGTATCACACCATCCTTTAGGTCACACACACAGTACGTTTCAATTATTACACAGTTTGTGAAATGACAACTGCCATATCTGTCATGCTGTAAATGTTTACTTACTTAATTTTACAGAAGGCAACTCAATAAACTAGCTACCATTTTCTTCTAGGATGAACACAAACATCCAAATGTATTTCTATGAAGATTGTGGTGTACTTTGGCAAAAATGTTCCTGCGTAATTACTCTGTCTGTACTTTTTGAGTGGTAGGCGGACGTCTTCTTCATTGCAAAATAGGATGGAGAAAATGGATTACACACACTCAGACTTGGGAGAGCAATTCCATGAATCCTGCTTTGATCTATCTGGATTATTCAATGTATTTTAGAACCTATTGCATAAAGAGGGTGACCTGCCTTAATTATCAATCTACCTGAAACTCTGTTCCTTGTGCACATCACAAATGGCAGTATTCTTTTATTTTACTTTTTACAAAGTTGGCTTCTGCTTGTACTGTAAACGTCTTGGTTTTCAATCCTTAAACCTACTGAACATTTCATAGAAAACATCATTCCCTTATTTGCATTTAAAGTACATACTGTATGTATCTCTTATTTATTTGAAATAAATTGTTTGTGTTCTATCAAGTGAGTCTGAAATGATTTTTTTTTGTGCATCAAATGGAGTTGAGCCTTTTGGACCTCCTAACTTAACTTATTTAAAAAAAAGTTATATTCTATGATAAAAAGGACATGTTTGACTATTAGTAAAACATACTAGTTAAGCTCATGTACTTTTTTAATTGCCCCTGAACAAGGCAGTTAACCCACTGTTCCCCGGTAGGCCGTCATTGTAAGTAAGAATTTGTTCTTAAGTAAGAATTTGTTCTTAACTGACCTGCCTCGTTAAATAAAGGTTAAATAAAATTTAAAAACATAAACATAAATTGTTTTACCGCCAAAGAAATTATGACCATTTCTGAATGTGGTTTAATTTTACAAAGGGGCTATTTTCTTTATTGGTGAACTATAACAAACTAATACGGTTTAAAGTGATATCAGGGGCACACAGCAAATCTTAAATAAAATAATAATAAATACTATAATCATGAAAAAACATTATTGATGATAGAGAATTTAACTAGGACTATAAAATAAATAAATGTATGTACAGAGGGTAGTGCGTACGGCCCAGTACATCACTGGGGCTAAGCTGCCTGCCATCCAGGACCTCTACACCAGGCGGTGTCAGAGGAAGGCCCTAAAAATTGTCAAAGACCCCAGCCACCCCAGTCATAGACTGTTCTCTCTACTACCGCATGGCAAGCGGTACCGGAGTGCCAAGTCTAGGACAAAAAGGCTTCTCAACAGTTTTAATCCCCAAGCCATAAGAATCCTGAACAGGTAATCAAATGGCTACCCGGACTATTTGCATTGTGTGCCCCCCCAACCCCTCTTTTTACGCTGCTGCTACTCTCTGTTTATTATATATCCATAGTCACTTTAACCATATCTACATGTACATACTACCTCAATCAGCCTGACTAACCGGTGTCTGTATGTAGCCTCGCTACTTTTATAGGCTCGCTACTGTATATAGCCTGTCTTTTTACTGTTGTTTTATTTCTTTACTTACCTATTGTTCACCTAGCACATTTTTTAAACTATTGGTTAGAGCCTGTAAGTAAGCATTTCACTGTAAGGTCTACACCTGTTGCATTCAGCGCGCGTGACAAATAAACTTTGATTTGATTTGATAACACCCAGAGACATGTCAAAAACGCCCATATCCACTGAAAAAAAGTGTTCAAAATGCATAGAATTCCCTTTCAAGATCCATATATTTGTGTTTTTAAGGTAAAAGACACCGACCTTCTACTTAAAGCCTTTTGGAATCCACATTTTACACTAAATAAGAAGTGATATTTCCTGGGGACAGAAAAGGCACCACATTGTAGGAATGACCCAGCTCATAAAGTATGTTGAACTTCTGTGTCTTACATTTAAATTAATGTGCACATACATACATGTCATAGAAAGATAGGACAAATATTTGGGACGGGATAATGCTACTTTTATAGGCATGGCCTTACGTGTCTGGATCTAGACCACTGGTTCTCAATAGGCTTTTCTGTCCTTACCTTCCAATGAGAAAGACTGGTCTACCTAGTTACAAAAATATGTTTATAATTTCCATTTTAAAATGTCAGACTTCAGAATCCACATAATAATTCAAAGTTCCTGTTGCTGCAGGATTATTTTACTGCTGTAGTAAACTGGTTCAAATTAAGATCCTACATCTATAGAGGCCAAGAGGATAATAATAATCTGTGATATCAATTCAAAGAAACCCAAATACTGCTCTGGAATATTTATAGCCACAGTCTTATCCATCAAATAATTTTGTGCAAATGTTGATAGAGCAAATTCCCCACAGATTAGGTTAGGCCCCACTCATCATAAATCGACAACAGATATTTGCAATAATACCAATGTCTTATATCTTTAGTGAGATAATTGGCGTACACTCTAATGCCACATACTTGGCTGAATTGTAGGACCTGCAAATAGAAAATACTACTTATCATTTTAAAACCTGAGTCTCCTTTCTTTCTAACATTCTTACAGTTTCAACAGCCACACAGTCAATTTATTGGTAGCTTATGTGAAAGAAATGTGAAGCAAAATGTACAATTTAGAATGTGTTTAATCAAAATTATTCAGTTGAGAAAATGCATCTTATTGATTCTGTAAAAGGTGGTATAATCTTGTTGAAGCACTATAATTCTTATTTCTATTGTACAACATCAACTAGTTTATCAGCAGGCACAAAATGCATGCATACACACACACACACACACACACACACACACACACACACACACACACACACACACACACACACACACACACACACACACACACACACACACACACACACACACACACACACACACACACACACACACACACACACACACACACACACACACACACTCACACACTCACACACACACATCTGACTGTTTAATATACTGTATATCAATTCAGAATTGGGCTCTCCAACCCTGTTCCTGTGAATTACCTCCTGTAGGTTTTCGCTCCAACCCTAGTTGTAACTAACCTGATTCAGTTTATCAACCAGCTAATTATTAGAATCTTGTGTACTAGATTAGGGTTGGAGTGAAAACGTACAGAATGGGAGCTCTTCAGGAACAGGGTTGGAGAGCCCTGTGTAGGCAGTATTGTCCTACAGGCACTGCAATGTCGTTAGAGTAACTGGGGTGTTTATGTCATGTGACCGAGAAGCTACTGTCCTCAGCATCTCAGGATACATTCCATGGCTGCCAGCGCTCTATTCCCTCAATGAACAGGCAGCTCTCTGCCTTCCAACGGAGCCAGATCTGTCACCCAACCATGCTGCAGCTATCACAGAGCCTCTAATGGCGCTGGTCGCTCTGAGCATGTCAGGACTCAAAGGGCAAGATGGACTGGGCGGGGCCCAGGGCTCCGGGCGGGGTGAGGGTAACGGGGAGTGTCTTGGGAAATATGAGGACACCAGGACTGGTCATCTGGTCTGGCATATAAAAAGGGTGCAACATTTCATCCAAACACATGTAAACACTGTGGTGGGTGTGAGTCAGTGGTGGCTGGTGACACTTTAAATGGGGAGGACAGGCTTACAGTAATGGCAGGAACAGAATAATGGAATGGCCTCAAACACATTAAACACATGGCTTCCCATGTGTTTGATCCATTCCATTGACTCCATTCCATTCATTATTATGAGCCTTCCTCCCCTCACCAGCCACCTCTGGTGTGAGTGTCTAGACCTCTTTGCGCAGGGCCACTTTCACACTGCTGAAGATTTTGCCCAGGGCTTCAAAGAAGGGGTCACAGAAGGTCTGGATGCAGAGGGAGTAGATACGACTGATGCACTGTGACTCGATCAGGCAGCTCTTGATGCAGGGCACCACGGCCCAGATATGACAGAATGAGATGCAGGCGAAGAGGAAGCCCCAGAGCAGAGCCACGGGGATGCCGAAGATGGCTGAGAGGATGCGGTAGCACCAGTACTTGGACACAGTGAAGGTGGTGTAGCTGAGCTTCCACACCCCATCCAGACTGTGTGTGCCGTCAGGCTCTGCGATTACATCCTCAAACTCTACCTGCAGGGAAGGAATACCATGGACGACGTTAGTGAATTCTCACTGATGAAAGGAAGTCTAGTGTTTTCTGAGTACCTAACACCAGGGCCAGGATTTAATCAACGACGTGTTGTCAACAAACCCATTGTACTGTCGACAATATGCCTTTGGAAGGTAATTTTCTTAATATTCACGGAAAAGTAATGGTAAATGCTGTGAATGTCCGGCACAAGTGTAAATTCCCTTTTAAAGTCAAGAACAATGTGCTTAGCAACAGTGCACCCTTGATTGAATCCTTGCCCAGTTTGCTCACAAATCAATGGACATGATTATACAAAAATGCATGTGTTATTATGACTGAACAACATTACTGTTATCATTAGTAGTGCCTGGGATACATAGTGGATGAAATGAACACAACTATACTGAGGGCCTATACCACACTTCAATCTGTTCTGTGTACTGTACTAACAAATAGACCCCTTTCTGTGTTTGCAAACATTGCCACACTAGGGACACAGGGAGTTCTCATAGACCGTTAGCAAAAAAGCCTCCATTTACATGTTGCTTATGAGTGCATTTCCCACTACCTTGGATTATGATTGGATTGTAAAGCTTGCATGAATGACCTGCTTATTATAATGTGTGTGTCATCGTTGCCCATCAACTGCATTATACGTTAAAACATTTTTTTTAAATACTTCAACTGGTAAACATACCCTTCGCTAACTTTACTACAGACTATATCAATGAGCGTTAACTACTGAATCTAAAATAGGTATTTGGCAAAGATCACAACTAAATATGCTCTTAGCAACTGCTCAAGCAATAATCAAAACAACATTGTAAGCATATGAGAACCCCAAAAACGTGTTTTGTTTAGAAGTAATAACTACAGTATGTAAATGTGGTCTATGTTGAATGGGCGCAGATGGTGGTGGCTTTCATTTTCTGCCTCCAAAAGTCAGTGCGTGACGTCATTGTGTTGTGTCCTGAAAAGAGTTTCTTCACGTAAAATGCAAGTCTGTGATGGCCCAGTTTGTAATTGCTTGTTGTATTCAGTATCCAACACCTGGTCCTTACATAGACATCTGCAACTCAACCCTGAATGGTAATTCACTTGTTACACTCAACAGATGCCTAACAGATGTAAACCAATTTCTAGAATTTGAAATATTACTACTGAATCACAGTCTATTCCTTTTAATTATCACAACTTTAAAATTGGTTGTAGGCATGCTTTCCAAACTGAAAAGTGGTGTGTGCGTATGTATTCACCCCATTTGCTATGAAGCCCCTAAATAAGATCTGATGCAACCAGTTACCTTCAAAGGTCACATAATTAGTTAAATAAAGTCCACCTGTGTGCAACCGAAGTGTCCCATGATCTGTCACATAATCTCAGTATATATACAACTGTTCTGAAATGCTCCAGAATCTGCAACACCACTAAGCAAGGCACACCACCAAGCAAGTGGCACCATGAAGACCAAGGAGCTCTCCAAACAGGTCAGGGACAAAGTTGTGGAGAAGTACAGATCAGGGTTGGGTTATAAAAAAATATCAGAAACTTTGAACATCCCACAGAGCACCATTAAATCCATTATAAAAACATTTGAAAGAATATGGCACCACAACAAACCTGCCAAGAGAGGGCCACCCACCAAAACTCACGGATAAGGCAAGGAGGGCATTAATCAGAGAGGCAACAAAGAGACCAAAGTTGACCCTGAAGGAGCTGCAAAGCTCCACAGCGGAGATTGGAGTATCTGTCCACTTTAAGCCGTACACTCCACAGAGCCGGGCTTAATGGAAGAGTGGCCAGAAAAAAAGCCATTGATTATTAAAGGGGAAAAAAGCAAACACTTTGGTGTTCGCCAAAAGGCATGTGGGAGACTCCCCAAACATATGGAATAAGGTACTCTGGTCAGATGAGACTAAAATGTAGCTTTTTGGCCATCAAGGAAAAATGCTATGTCTGGTGCGAACCCAACACCTCGCATCACCCTGAGAACACCATCCCCACAGAGACGCATGGTGGTGGCAGCATCATGCTGTGGGGATGTTTTTCATTGGCAGCGACTGGGAAACTGGTCAGAATTGAAGGAATGATGGATGGTGCTAAATACAGGGAAATTCTTGAGAGAAACCTGTTTCAGTCTTCCAGATATTTGAGATTGGGACAGAGGTTCACCTTCCAGCAGGACAATGACCCTAAGCATACTTCTAAAGCAACACTCGAGCGGTTTAAGGGGAAACATTTAAATGTCTTGGAATGGCCTAATCAAAGCCCAGACCTCAATCCAATTGAGAATCTGTGGCATGACTTAAAGATTGCTTTACACCAGCGGAACCCATCCGACTTGAAGGAGCTAGAGCAGTTTTGCCTTGAAGGATGGGCAAAATTCCCAGTTGTTAGATGTGCCAAGCTTATAGAGACAAACACCAAGAGACTTGCAGCTGTAATTACTGCAAAAGGTGGCTCTACAAAGTATTGACTTTGGGGGAGGGTGAAGCATTCTGTTTTTTTGTTTTATTTCTTGTTTCACAATAAAAAAACATTTTGCATCTTCAAAGTGTTAGGCATGTTGTGTAAATCAAATGATACAACAAATATATTTTAATTCTAGGTTGTAAGACAACAAAATAGGTTAAATGCCAAGGGGGTGAATCCTTTTGCAAGCCACTGTAAGTAATGAAATTACTGAGCTATAGTATACTCTGAAAAAAAAGTTTAACAAGTCACACCTTTTTTCTCTCTAAAAATATCTAAAATATTTCTCTCAAAAATATTGACACCCCGAAAGATTCTTAGAAATAAAGCAGTCAAAAGATTAGTATTTGGTCCCATATTCCTAGCATGCGGTAACTACGTCAAGCTTGTGACTCTACAAGCATTTTGGATGCATTTGAAGTTCATTTGGATTGGGTTTCAGATTATTTGTACACTATATAAATGCAAAATAATGTATTGTGTCCTTCTGGAGTCACTTTTATTGTAAATTATGGGTTTCTAAACACTTCCACATTAAAATGTGGGTGCTACCATGACTACAGATCATCCTGAATGAATCGTGAATAACACAGAGGGTCTAAGATCACACCCCCAAGACATGATAACCATTATCAATAACAGGAAAGGTTAGCATGTCTTGGGAGCTAACCATTACCAATAACAGGAAAGGTTAGCATGTCTTGGGAGCTAACCATTACCAATAACAGGAAAGGTTAGCATAACCATTACCAATAACAGGAAAGGTTAGCATGTCTTGGGAGCTAACCATTACCAATAACAGGAAAGGTTAGCATGTCTTGGGGGCTAACCATTATCAATAACAGGAAAGGTTAGCATGTCTTGGAGGCTAACCATTACCAATAACAGGAAAGGTTAGCATGTCTTGGGGCTAACCATTACCAATAACAGGAAAGGTTAGCATGTCTTGGGGGCTAACCATTATCAATAACAGGAAAGGTTAGCATGTCTTGGGGGCTAACCATTATCAATAACAGGAAAGGTTAGCATGTAACCATTACCAATAACAGGAAAGGTTAGCATGTCTTGGGGCTAACCATTATCAATAACAGGAAAGGTTAGCATGTCTTGGGGGCTAACCATTATCAATAACAGGAAAGGTTATCATGTCTTGGGGGCTAACCATTACTTTAGGGGAAAGGTTAGCTAAACCATTATCAATAACAGGAAAGGTTAGCATGTCTTGGGGGCTAACCATTATCAATAACAGGAAAGGTTAGCATGTCTTGGGGGCTAACCATTACCAATATCAGGAAAGGTTAGCATGTCTTGGGGGCTAACCATTATCAATAACAGGAAAGGTTAGCATGTCTTGGAGGTACATTACAATCTTTGACCCTCTGTAATTTTCTCACTCATCATTATTCATGATTCTTTCAGGATTATCTGTAATCGTAGTAGCATCCACATTAATGTAGAAGTGTTTAGAAATATGGTTTACTCTTATTTAGAAAAAATGTCACTCCAAAATGACTCAATACATTATTTAACATTAATTTATATTGAGCACAAAATCATCTGAAACATAGAATAAAATAATATATATAATATAATATAATGTTTTGCATACAATATAGTTCAGTATTTACATGTTTTATTTTATACAGTCATTATTGCGCATCTTCATCAATAATTTCCGACTCCACTGTACATGCTATACTTAACAGATGACTCACTCAAGTCAACAAAAGTTTTTTCACACGCCCTGTTTAGCCAGGCAGTAGACTATCTCCTTCCACGCTCTCCTGAGCTCTGGGGAAATATAAGGCATGATAGATTTCACTGTATGTAAACATGATGACAATCACAGGAAAAGCAGCCATAAAGCTCTGAAAAGAAACCACCTCATAATATCCTTGTCTGTCGCAGCACTTTAGCCCCATTCCAGAAATAAACACTGGGTGCCGTGCTGGGGCATAAGGAACAGGCCTGGGACTATTTTGGGACATTCATGGCAGCAACACAGCAACATACTGAAGTGTTCAGTGTTGGCTTTAAGTTTAGACTTTAGACTTAATTTTCAACTAAGGTTTAAAACTTGTCTTTCCTTACTTGAGGCAAAACGAGTTCAACCTGTAGATTCAGTGTGCGTGTGAGTGGGTGGCGTCGTCATGGTTTACCTACCTTGATCACATCCTCATTGATCAATTTAGGGTCTCTGTTGATCAGGTCGATCTCCTTGGTGTGGCTGTCTTTCACAAATTTCTCCTCGTTGGTGTTGTACTGGTACTGGTCGGCCATGGTGGGGCCGTGGGCCTGGGCTGGGGCAGAGGCAGGGAGAGTAGTGGGGCGTAGAGGGCTGGGGCAGAGGACAGTGAGTGTGAACCCACTGAAGCAGACTGCAGGCAGCCCCCTCAGTCACACTGATCCTCCCTGTTACTACTGTGACGACACGGCTGAAATTCCCGTGGACAGCTGCTGCCCCCACACACACGCACGCACACACACACACACACACACACACACACACACACACACACACACACACACACACACACACACACACACACACACACACACACACACACACACACACATATATATACATACACCGATACACACACACACACACAGAAAAGCATGTCTTAAAGGGGATCCCAGAGCCGTGTCAAATTTCACACTGGGCTGTGGGGTCAGCAGGGCAGGGCTTACATGGTAGCATGAATTTCCACTCTAGGGTGATGCAGTGACGACTCTCCTACTCCTGCTCCCACTAACACCAACAGTTCACTACAGTACCATCTGCGCTGACCAACAACTTCCAGACAGGAAGAATGTAGGACTTTGTCACAAACAGTAATCCACTGTATTATGCTTAGTCAACAAAGTATATGTGAATGCATATAACATTTTCAAAACAAGATACTTAATTGATAAAGGGTTTAAGTAAAGAATGAGAAAGTATACATATTGGATTTACCAGATCATTCATCATTCATCCATGTTTTGTTGTTGTATGATTTGTTTTTGTTTCTTATAGAGGCCAATAGTCATTGAATGTTGTTTGACTGTGTAACAGTCCTCAGCCCTCTGGTCACTAGCACAAGGTTTATGTTGTAATCCCAGCTCGGTGTCTTTACCTCTTCCCTTCATTCATAAAAGGTGAACGTGATCCTCTCTCTGTATCCTCACCGGTCATTGAAGTAAACTCTTCCACCTCTACTCATCAACGTATTGATGAAAGCACAAGAAAGCATACTGTAGTTCAGCAGGTGTTGATGCATACCTACATTAACAATTAGAAACATGCACTTTACATATGCATTTTTTTGGAATGTAATTACTTTTAATAAGCAACGGATGATGTGCATTTCAGCTGTGAACTGACCATCATTATACAATGTCAAATGAGTTTCAGCTAGCCCTGTAGACAAATGCCCTCTTGAGGTGCTCATTTTCAGTCATCATTAAGCTGTCACCCACTGTGATAAAAAATATATTTTATTGAGAATCTTGTCTAGCTTTATATTGATAAACTACCGCTGACATTGCAAATGTTACAGTTAATAAGCAGTCAGTGACATAATTGACAACTTCCATAATGTCTATTAACAAATTCTATGGGCTGTACAGCGAGCAATTAGAATAAAAAATAAAATGACATTTTCATTTATGAGTCAAGCCTCACTGGTGGTAGAACACTGTGCAGTGTGTCACTGCCTCAATACGTCCACTATAAAGTATTTAATTTAACCTATGGCATATTGCTGGACAGCACATAGTAGTGAGTCAGTGCCAATGCAAGACTCGTTACTGTAAAACAGAGATTTTTTTAAACTAGGCAGGTCAGTTATGAACAAATTCTTATTTTCAATGACGGCCTTGGAACAGTGGGTTAACTGGCTGTTCAGGGGCAGAATGACAGATTCGTACCTTGTCAGCTCAGGGATTTGAACTTGCAGTTACTAGTCCAACACTCTAACCACGAGGTTACTCTGCTACCCTCACACCCTGTCCTTGTAAGTCTCAGGGCAAGACAGAACAGAACAAGAGTGACCATGGAACATTTCTGGAAAACCAGGGAATTCATTCAATTTACCCAGAATTTTGCAACCTTAGTTAGTAGTAGCTGATTTCATTGACAAATCAAAATCAATATTAAATTAGAGTACTTTGGAGACAAGAAATTGAGTGTTTTATCCCATGGCTCCCGTCAACCCAGGCACATCCATCTTCTACCAGGGAAAGAGCACACTCAAACTCGTCATTGTACTGTAGGTGATAGACGCTAGGGATCCACCTCTTTGATGGTATGCATTCTGTATGAAGAAAGCAAGAGCTTATCATTGACTTCGTATAAGCCTGTATTATTCATGAATTATCTTTATCTTCCTTAAAATCTCAACTAACACACCAGTGCATTTTGTATCTATTTTGTATTATAAGCCTGCACAAATGATCTCTACTTCTTATGGACATGTGTTTTAGTGGTATTTAAAGTAGATATTATGGCCTCGAGATGGGAAAACTGGGTCCATAAACTCAACAGAACCACAGTGACTCTCGACCCCACCTGCCTCCAGTATTTGTGCTGCAAAAGTATTTCTCCTGCCCTATTTCTCTCTCTCTCTCTCTCTCTCTCTCTCTCTCTCTCTCTCTCTCTCTCTCTCTCTCTCTCTCTCTCTCTCTCTCTCTTGAGACCATGTTCTGTTATAATACCCCTATAAAACACAATACTCTCTCAAAATAAATGTATCATCTGATTTAGGATTCCTTGCAGTTGTCACGATCAGTCATTACATCCTATATTTACTTGTTGCATAAACAAGACCATAGAAACATTATGATGATATGGAAAAGAGGAAGGAGAGGAGGAAAAAGAAGCGTTAGCTAAGCAAGCAACAGTAATAGCAGTGTATCACTATTGTAAGCCTGTTGCAATTTATCTCCACCAACAGACTGCTGTCCAGTAGCATGCAAAAAATACTGTATTGAGTCAAGTGAAGTGTGTCTTTAGGGAAGAGCAGTGGCTTGATCGTGTTCCCTGTACCAGTTCCCTTTGGGCAGAGATACAGAAAGTGGGAGAGATGGAAACAGGGGGTGGGAGAGAGGAAAGGGGAGTGGTGGAATGGGATCAGAGTGTGGGCTGGGGTCTGGTGGGCTGGGGGTCGGGGCACGGAGGAGGAGGAGGGACAGAAATAGATCCCTGATTGTCACGGAGGGCATGCCTGTGTCTCCTGTGTGTGTCAATGCTGTAAACTGCAGTGGGTCCTGACCGACAGACTGAGCCAGACAGACAGATGGCACCCCAACAGATAGACCGCATGGGAGTAAAATTGATCGTCTTAAGACTCCTAGATGTTTTGACATTGATGTTGACTTCTTTACTGAACAGTAGGGTCCACCAGACAACTTAAAAGGGTTTCTTACAATCCCAGAGAAATTGAAGAATGTATCCCTGTGATATTGGCAAGGTTCACTGCAATTTCCATTGAAAATGAACTGTATCACAAAAATAGTTGCTTCATAAGTTTGTGAATGGTAGTATATGCATGCTAACGGTCAGAAATCCCAATGATTAGTACAGTAGAGTGCATTAGCAGCTGTGCAGTGCTTTTAAAGTTTACATAATTTGAATTGCTGGGGCAACTATAATTACCTAAGTCTATTTAGGCTCCAGAGACAAGTCTGTAGCTCATTATGTTTTATCTTAATTGCTAACACATTTCTTCAAGCTATGGTTTAGAGATGAAACTGACTCCAATGAACCAATAATAGTTCTAAATTAGTATTTTGTACTAAAATAAGAAAAAATAAATAATATTATTTTTAGATACGGTGTAATATAATTGAACAGATTTACTAAATAAATATGACAAGTTCTACTTTTTAAAATCCATCCTTTGCCGAGTAAAGGTTGCAAAGTAATTTTTTCTTTGAGAATAAGACATGACTGCAAACAACCAGTGCCAATGTAGTGTGCTTCAGCCCAGCCCACTCCCTCCATCCTCCCTCCCTCCCTCCTTCCCATGTATAGGGATGGTCAGAATAAGGAGGTTGGGAGGCTCTCAAATACTTTATATTTTTGATTTATTTAATGTGATGCAGAGAAGCCACAGACATGAATCACACTCACTGCAATAACCACATTACAATGGGACTGAATCATTACTTATAATATGGTCACGGCGCGAGATGAAAAATGAGGTATAGTTCATACTGTGTCCACATGAGGTCAGCGTCGCTCAGCACACCAGTTTTCAACATCAGATTCCACTTTGTTGGATGCCAGATCTCCCTCTCTATTGCCTTCAGATGTATGTCCAGTCTACCATTAAAGCTACGGGGTTTGAGATACATGAGTGCTCAAAAGCTACTGCCCTACCCTGTGCTCTGACCTCTTTCTCCCCTCTCTCTCCAGATGAAATCTCGCTTCTTGTGACGGCCGGCCGCCCAACAACCTGCCCGCTCGACCCTATCCCCTCCTCTCTCCTCCAGACCATTTCCGGGGACCTTCTCCCTTACCTCACCTCGCTCATCAACTCATCCCTGACCGCTGGCTACGTCCCTTCCGTCTTCAAGAGAGCGAGAGTTGCACCCCTTCTGAAAAAACCTACACTCGATCCCTCCGATGTCAACAACTACAGACCAGTATCCCTTCTTTCTCTTCTCTCCAAAACTCTTGAACGTGCCGTCCTTGGCCAGCTCTCCCGCTATCTCTCTCAGAATGACCTTCTTGATCCAAATCAGTCAGGTTTCAAGACTAGTCATTCAACTGAGACTGCTCTTCTCTGCATCACGGAGGCGCTCCGCACTGCTAAAGCTAACTCTCTCTCCTCTGCTCTCATCCTTCTAGACCTATCGGCTGCCTTCGATACTGTGAACCATCAGATCCTCCTCTCCACCCTCTCCGAGTTGGGCATCTCCGGCGCGGCCCACGCTTGGATTGCGTCCTACCTGACAGGTCGCTCCTACCAGGTGGCGTGGCGAGAATCTGTCTCCTCGCCACGCGCTCTCACCACTGGTGTCCCCCAGGGCTCTGTTCTAGGCCCTCTCCTATTCTCGCTATACACCAAGTCACTTGGCTCTGTCATAACCTCACATGGTCTCTCCTATCATTGCTATGCAGACGACACACAATTAATCTTCTCCTTTCCCCCTTCTGATGACCAGGTGGCGAATCGCATCTCTGCATGTCTGGCAGACATATCAGTGTGGATGACGGATCACCACCTCAAGCTGAACCTCGGCAAGACGGAGCTGCTCTTCCTCCCGGGGAAGGACTGCCCTTTCCATGATCTCGCCATCACGGTTGACAACTCCATTGTGTCCTCCTCCCAGAGCGCTAAGAACCT